>NC_057798.1:484866610-485121610 GCF_018294505.1 Triticum aestivum
GGGCGGAGGTGGCGGAGGCGCGGCTTTCTCTCAGGGCGGAGGTGGCGGAGGCGCGTCCTTCTCGCAGGGCGGTGGCAGCGCGTCCCTCTTGCACGCGCAGTCGCAGCTCTCGCAGGCCTCCCTCGACGAGAGCCTCCTCAGCCTCCTCTCGCAGGCCCCCGCTCGCGACCAGGTCTCGTATACATCATCCTTCCTTCTTCTCCAATTGTTGCTACTGTGTGGTGATCGATGATCCAGGCCGCGTTTGCTTCTACCGGATGGATCGGTGGGTTCAGTGATTTTGTTCGATCAGTGGGTAACTAGTATAGTAGTTTTGGGATTTTGTTGGTTGCAGCAGCAAGTTTGCAACGAATTGATTGGCGTTGGTTATTGTAATTAATCGTTTCCACTGAATCCACTTGTGCTTGTTTGATAGGCAGAAGAAATAGTACAAATCTCTGCAGTTGCCATTTCATTGAGCAAATTCGTGAACTAAGTATTGCTTGATATCTCAATTTGGTGCACGCGAGCATTCTGTACAGCATGACTGAAAGTGTGAGTAGCATTCATGTACTGCTAGACTGTTTGAAATGGTGATTTTTGTCACTATGTTTTGTCGGAATTGACGCCCTTCTGGGCACAGTCAGTATGCAGTTCCACCAATATTTATTCATATTCGTCAATGCAGAGGGAATTTCCAAACCAACAGTCCTTATGCTACTAAATGTTTTAGGGAGAACAGCTATGTTTTTTTTGTTATATTTGCTAGTTACAGAAGTTGGATTCCTTAAAAAAAAAGTTATATACGGTGCATAGTCTTTATCTGCTGCCCAGTTGTGATCTTCATTCTCTTTCCATTGGTGACCAGAGATTTGCCATGCAAGAGGACCCGTCGAAGCGGATGTCTTCGTATCTTGCCAGTTCAGCTTCTTCGTGTATGCGCGACGAATCTCAGCTGCAACTTGCAAAAATACCAACCAACCCTATCCACCGCTGGAGCCCCTCTTTTCTGGATAGCAGATGTAAACTCAAACCCTTGCACCTGACAGAATTTATATTGTATTCATCTTTCTTTTGCGGGGAAATTACATTTCACTCATCGGCATAACAACAGTTCACATGCTCTTTAAGCACACTGATTTTGGTGTTCTGAATAGGTTCACAAAGATTCTCTCATTTACTGGGCATGTAAGGTCAAATGGTGCATGCTTTAAACAGATAGTGCACCTGAAGCTGTTCTAAACCTAGACTCTAGGTTCTATTTTTAGCTGTCACATTGTCATGATAAATTTGGAAGTATATTTAAACTAAAGTGACCAATTGATGTTGTTCGACAGGTCAGGTTAATGAGGATGTTGAGCGCAAATTTCTGCATCTGGCAAGTTCAGTACAGAAGATGGGAATGATATTAGACTCAGTGCAAAATGATGTGATGCAGTTAAACAGAGGCATGAAGGAGGCATCACTAGACTGTAAGTCACCCCTTAATTTGTACTAGTACTTTAGATAAACAAAAGGGTGATAGTAGTTGCTGCTATTTTCTTCATGAGTTTTGCACTCTGATTCTGTTACTTCCCACAAATAGGACATCATCGACTAATGAGAGCATGTATTCGTTTTGTTCAGCTGGTAGCATTCAGAAAAAGTTTGTGCTCCTAGAGGACTCTCTAAAGCAAATTGTAAGGATAGCTGCTGGTTCAGTCCTTTTTTCCTTCTTTTTGCTGAGGCAACAAAGTTCTGTTTAATTAATCCAAACATGCTGCCACAGCTTAAGGGACAAGATGATCTCAAAGCACTCCTCAAGGGAAGCACGAAAAGTAATCCTGACCAGCTGGGTATTCTCACCCGCAAACTGGATGAGATATCCTCGATACTTTCAGTCTTGCCAAAGCAAGTTCAAACAGAATTCGAGCAATTCAAGGGTGACATCTTTAGATTTTTTACAAAAGAGATGGAGGTACTACTGCTAAGACCAACCACTAGTTTTGATACAACTCTGTTAGGTTCGGTTGTCTTTGGAAATTATTCTGATCACTGGCATGTGCATATAAGTAATTATCTTATCTTGATGATTTACAACTATGTAAAGCTCTCTCCAATGTCCAAATGTGTGAGTTTAGTTTCATATTTACATATAGGTTGGTTCATACCATTTTCTTCTGTATCTTTCTTTTTCCAGGAACCATCATTTCGGTCGTCTATTCATGATATCTAACACTAAAATTCTCATTGTGCACTAGGGCTTATTTTTCAGCATTTTACTCTAAAGTTAAAATATTGCTTTTGAGGAACATGCACAATCTTGTATATCATCTGGAATGCTCAACCGTCGTCACTACACATACTAAAGCAAAGCAACTAATGTGGCTCTTCCTGATCTTTGCCTCTTTGGACAGGGGGTCGTTAGAGCTGTCAGATCTCTCGATAGTAGGCTGCCCGGTGTGATGCAAATGCTGGCAGTATGTGTACTTCTTACTCAACTATTTGAATTGACAAGCCTGTCAGTATTTTTCTCCTCATATTCTATTTTTCTTTTCATTGTTGAAGGACCAGAGCTGCACCACCAATGCAAAACCCCTGATGAACCACACAGCAGCAGAAAATGAAAGCCCCCTGATGAACCAGACACAAGTAGCAGAAGGAAGCCCCCTGATGAACCAAGGACCAGTAGCAGACAGAAGGCCGCAGAAGAAACCGACGGCAGTAGCAAATGGAAGGCCCAAGAGGAAGAACCAAACAGCAGTAGCAAATGGAAGGCCCCAGAGGAAGAACCAAGCAGCTGGAGCAAATTGGAGGCCCCACAGGAAGAAACCAACAGAAATAGCAGCAAATTCAAGGCCCCAGAGGCACCTCACACGAGTGGCAAATGGAAGGCCCCAGGTGAAACAAACAGAAGCAGCAGATGGAAGGTCGCAGACGAACCAGAAACCCGAGGCAAATGGGAAAGCCCTGATACCAGTAACAAAACCGTAATCTTCTTCTAACCTCAGCTTCTTACAACAGATTTAGGTTGTTAGATAACTACTATGCATTGCTGCTGTGGTGTGGAGCATCAGATGTGAAAATTGCCTTGATGAAATCGATACGCAAACTGAACCTATAAATCTTCAAATCCACAAGAAGGGGTATTAAACCTACTACCACTCTTATGTGCAGGAGGATCTTGTGATAAGATGCTTCTCTTCTTTTCTTTCATTACAAAGCTAGTTAGTTCTGGCCTTTCAAATCTTGAGATGTCCAATATTCTAATGCCTGTACAGTAGAGCGTTATCTCTGTTTTGACAGCAAGATTAATTGGATTGGTGTCTTTCAGTTATAATGCTAATGAAAAGAATGTGTCCGCTTTCTGAATATGCATCTGCCTTTGCTTTAATCTTCCCTGATCCTTGTTTGATTTGAGATTCTACTGACTAATTAGGCTTGTTTATCTGTCGGTGCCAGCATTCCTGTGCCCGTGGTTTATCATCGAAAGGCGGTTGATCTGAAGCCAAGGGTGGAACAGTGGATGGTACCGAAACTGGCTGGCCCAAGCTACAGCAGGCCAGCGCCACCTAAAGAGCAAGAGTTGGCCATTCAGAAGGTCAATACAGAGGCGCCAATCAACAAGGTAACGAATTTTCTAGCTCGGCTGAACGAGTGTAAATGTTAGCAGAGATGAGATCACCTAACGCGGTGTTGCTACATAGCTAACGGCTCAAGACCAACATCACTGAAATATTTTTCCTGAAAGAAGAACATCACTAATTTACTGAATCATTTGTCCTGAAAGAAGAACATCACTTGTCCTGAAAGAAGAACATGCCTGATTAACTAACTGACTGAATTTACTTGAGCACACTTGCTGCCGCTGCTTCATAAATGCTCTGTGGTTTGTGCCTGTTAATTAAGCAAGTGAAAGGGTAGGTTAAACAAGTGTGAAGTTGTTCTTGGAAGGATGGTTACTGAGTGTGCTGATGATCTTGCTTGGTTGGTTGTGGATGTGGAAAAGATGCAGGCGACGCTGGGCATTCTAATCGACTCGGACGACGACGGCGACTACGAGGGGGCTGACAGCGACTGGAGCGCCTCCTGCGTGATCCTGAAGTTGGAAGCAGGTAGAGGTAGCCGCGGAACTGAACTGAATTTCCTTTCTCCCTCTGCGTGCTGGTGCCTCTCATGCATGCATGCATGCTGATCCTGTGTGTGCGTGCATGGTGCAGGGTGTCCGGGTGATGAGGTGGTGGCGGAGGAGGCGACGAGCGAGGGGGAGGGGGAGGCGCTAGAGATCCTGAGGCGGGCGAGGAAGCGGCGGCGGAGGGAGGCCAACGCCAACGCCAACGCCACCGTGCTCGTCCAAGACCAACGCTGAACTGAGGCTCGTACAGCAACCCAACGGTAACGCGTGGCTCCTACGGTGGGTCGACACTCGACAGAAAGTGCTTTAACAGAGGTGTGGTTAACGGGGCATACAGGACAGGTTACAGACGCCGGGAGAGGTAAAAATTCACACACTATCTCACCGTGTGGTGATGTGATGTACAGACAGAGACAAGTACAGTATTTTTCTTCTTTTTCCCTTTGCACAGACGAAATGGAGGCTCGTACTGCTAAGCAAGTTTAAGATTTATCGGAAAAGGAGTTGAACTCTAGAGATGTTCTCACTGAAAACTTGATCGAGAAAGGAGCTTTGTTATTGGATCAAAATACTCACGTCTCTTAAATCATGATCAGAGTCAAGGCTAGCTTTGTACTGATCTCATTATGCGATAGCAATGGAGAAGGATAACGCAAATCATGCTTCACCTATATCGTTGTTGGGGGCTTAGTTCTCCATGTTCTTTGGTTGTTTGTGGTACAATCAGTGAGGAAACTCAAATACCATGCACGTTTGGCTGGTCAGAATTGCGATCTCCATGTATAGCTACAGAATGTCGGACTGAGCTTCAGTGAGAATGTCAGTGTGTTGGAAATTGGAACTCTAACAATATGTTAAGTTTCTAGGATGGCATGAATATGCATACTACTTGGTTGTTACTACTAGTATTCATTTTCCACTATCGAAGCGATAACGGAACAAGCGGCCGAAGGCCCAAGTCCTAAAACCTTGTCCGGGGCCTCTTCGAAACATGCAGAAAACAAACAAACTAGAGCAAAAGAAGATTACAAGACCGCAGAGCGAGTCTGGCAACTTGCACAATCTGAAGTTATCATGCATCAATTCTGCAGAACCAAACATCAGGACCAGTGAACCGACCTATGGTTAGATGGTTAGAAGGACTGTGGTATCCCCAGACCTTTGTCGTGTCATCAGTCATCACCAGGTCAATTTCCCATAGAAGAATACTCCATCGGGTCTTTAGTGTGCGCCTCAAGCGTTAGCTGAACCCTTGATGCTCTCACCCCCACATTTAGTCGCTAGCATTGGATTTTATTTATTTCATTTCTTCTGTTGGATAATTTCCCAGGGATTAGAGCTAGGGATCAAGTAATTGAAAGTTGTGCGCATGCAAATATTACAACATTAAGGCTTTTTTTTAACAAGATTGAGAGTTTCTGTAAAGTACAGTAGCTTTCTTGTAAAGACTAAAGACATTATCTGATTTGCTGAGTTGCCTACTTTAGGGGCAAGTACACGAATGGTACCACTAATTCTGTTAGAGGAAAGTGTTGGGTCTTAATTTTGAAGTAAATAAATGGTTAAATATTAGCACTAGTACATGTTTAGGACTAACAGAAGCATGTTTGCACATTAGCATTATCTAACATGGACTCAAAGCTATTTTCCATGGAAGACGCTACTTCCGTGTTAAGAACCCGTAGACCCCATGTTTACACTGATCTCAGGTCACAAATTTGTACAGGTTTACACCGATTTTTCATAATCTCTCGATCATAATTTAGGTTGTCTGATCGCTACTTGCTTAGCTTCAACTTAGCATACCTTTTCTTGAACTACCCATTTGTAAGTTGCTCTGCATTTCAGGAGGTTCTGCATCTCTCAGGGTGATACCAAACTTGCATCAATATGTCATGGGTCCACTCCGTCAGGTATTTATCCATTTATTTTTATTTTTTTCTGAGAACTCTCACCCAACTTAATTACTGCATCAAGATTCATAGGTACTAGGTTTGGGCCATACGGATTCCCCAACCATATATGGCGACCTATATCTAAGTTACATGCAAACTGAACGAGATTGTGAGCTTCAAAATTAAAGTTTCCATGCATGAACGGTGTCTATCTGATGGTAGATAGTGTTTGTCCCAGAGAGCGGTGTTTCTGCTCCCGGGCTCAAATGAGCCCGGGCAAAATAAAAAAGAATCGTTAAAAATAGATTTTTTTTAAAAAAATCCCGATTTTTTGGAAGCAAGATGCTCATGTGCGTGATGTTCGTGCAAAAATCGGTGAAGTTTGGACACTCGAGGAGCACGCGATAAAAAAGATAAATTTCGGCTTTGTGAGTAAGGTTATTGTTCACACACTGTTTGGACCGATTTTCTCAGATGTCCAAACGGGGTGAAATTTTGCATAGACATTACGCATGCGAACATCTTCCATACAAAAAAATTTGAGATTTTTTTGAATTTATGTAGTATATTTTTTCTGAATTTACTGTAGCTCGGGAGCAAATGAGCCCAAGCATCGAGTTGGATTTTCGTTTGTCCCATGACTTTTTAGCAGTGGCGTGCTTTTTTTTTTTACTTTTCTTTTTGGGGAGGCAGAATTGTTGGGGTGTGACTGTTCGTTTATCCAGCTGATATATGGGCTGGGCCAAAATCTTAGGGTGGGGCGTGCCCCCTACACCCTGCTGAATCCACCAGTGTTGCAAATTCTTGTTTCCCCTAAAAAAATGCAAATTCTTGCTATATCCAAAATTCAGTGAAACAAGCATCGTGCTATTGACATGGAAAAAACCCCGTACTTGGTTTCCTAAATTTACGTGTACACATTTTTCTATTGAAGAATGTTCAAATATTGAAAGTGTACCGAACTACTCAAGAGATAAAACCATGGGCCTACTTGTTGCTTCAGTGTTTCTATTTTAAGCTCGGTGCACTGTTATTTAGACGAAATGTTTCTGAACAGGTGTATCATGTTTGAACGTCCTGAGTATGTGCTTCTGTATTCTGCACTTTTTTGAAATTTACAAGAAAATAAGAAGTGTGCAAAGATCAAAGATCACTAGGTCGATGAGGGTATCTTGATTTTGCAGTTTAACTAGGTAAGTTGTGTTACTTTCTTGTCATTCGCTGCATGCCCATTTCAAAGGTAAATGTATATTTGAGCCCAATCATGTTTGGAGTTCGTGTCAAACCATCCCAAGCATGTAAAGACAGTATCCGCATTCCCTTTTTGTTGTTGCTTCGGTTACTTAAAAAAACAGGAGGATAACCCCCCGGCCTCCACATCAGGATGATGCATACTGGCATATATTATTACGAATGCAAAATTCAGCTGCCGAACAACATTGGCCCGGAAATAATGCGCAAGAAAATCCAAGGTTGCATGCCTCGCGACAGTAACTCCACCAAATAATCACTAACTCTATGTTACAAGACGACATCAAGACGGAAAATGCACAACTCCTAGACTGCGCCTTCGGTTACTTGCTAATGAAATCTGCTTAAAGGCTAAAAAACTGCTTTGGACCACTGTGGCACACATCATCTGGTCTTTTTTCTTAACTATCTTTGCCTTTTGCTTTTACATACTTGTGTGGGGATCTATAAATCGGTATCTCTTCTTTCTTTTGGAGAAGCAGTTGAGACGTTGGACTCAGACTAATGTATTGCATGTTGTGCGTGCTTAAACCAAGGGTCCAAAAGCACTTTCGCCGGTTATCTTATCTGATTGCTACTTGCTTACCATGGACCACGATGCACATCACATGATAGCTTGGGAAGTCCTCTGAATGTAGTGCAGATACACACACCCATCCACCGCAGAACGAGTAAGAAAGAAGGATGAGCGAACCGATGGATGTTCTGCGTGCTGAATGCTGAATACTCGTTGCTGCACTTGGAGAACCCTCATCGTAGGGGCATGAGGAGCTAAGGATTAGCTAGGTCGCTCTAACTTAATTTTGAAGGGAACAAGTCTCATCCAGTCGTCCTCTATACCTAGAAAAAAAAATTGGCTGGATCCTTGGGTCGGAGTCAGAGTCAGATTTTCTAGGTCTACTTGACTATTATTATTACTACCGGTCAAGCAATGCCCATATTTTGGCATTGACATTACATCGGTCAACCATATATTGTCAACCTTTAACTTGTTCACATTTGATGGTTCCTCGCAGGCCTGTAGACCGAGACATCGGCTATTCGGGTTGACTTCCGGCTGTTACTGTGGCGGTTTCAGACTGACATCGATTGTTCCCTTTGTTCTTCCTGGTGTGTATTTTTCATGACTTGAAGTATTGTTTGACTGCACCCGTAAGTCTCTGTTGCGTGCAGCGTTAAGCTCTTTGCCAGCAACCGCCGCGCTTGGTTTTTTCCTGTATGTTCTGTCATCATGGGTGGCTTGGGCTGTTGGGACCTGCGCGGGAGTCTTCGTGTCTTCGTTGTTTTATCTACACCCTTCTTGTTTTTTTGCAAGAAGTACCGATCTATCGTTAATGAGTAAAAACAGTACAACAATTTTGTGAAGTAAAAATTACAACAAAGTCATGGACCACATTGCAACGACTATAAACATTGGAACGGAGTCGAAGCCAGATAAAGGTTATTATACTTGACAGTCAAAAAATCGTCGTGTTAAAGCCCTCGCGAATGAGCTGTGCACCCCAAGGACCCGACAAGATGGGCAATCTCACAAAGCCACCGAGTACCGACAATAGAGGAAAAGAGGCTAGGCTCGGGCAACGACAAGCTGGGTTTAGAGGGTAGTATTCAGTTTCAGTGTTAGGCATGTGGTCGGTTTCAGTGGCAGCTCAGTGCAAGAACTGACCCGTGGTATTCCTGGCGAGCGTTCAGATTCGACAGGGCGGTTGCTCCGCCAAGCATCGTCATTTGCTTCTGCTTTGACCCGCCCCGCCTGTGGTTTCGACATCCGAACCCGGCGAAGTAAATATGCAAAGGTTCCGAAGACTCGACGACCGTCCATCGATCTAGCCTAAGCTTGGTCCAATCTTCTAGAGGTACACAAAACGGTCTATCCCCCTGAGCTGAATCAAAACCATGGAATGGAAGCAGTCCTCACGTGCACATCGAGGCCCGATCCCGCATCGGAAACGAAAATGGGGGTTCCACCTTTTCTTCCGGCCGGATTTAGGAGATCCGGAGAGGACCAAATGGGAACGTCTGAACCCCACAACACTGTAGACCGGGCTAGCTGCACGGGCCACGCGCTGGGAAAAACAAGCCCACCTCCGTCGCGTCGGCGCCGCGGGCTCCGACGCTCCGTCCTCCGACCACCTCCGTCCAGATCGAAACCGACCGGGTCGGGCGGTGCGCGGCCGAAATGTCACTTCTGCTCGGCAGGTGGTCGTGGCTGTGCTTTCTTTCTTCGGACGCGAGCTGCGCACGCCTCGCGGTTTTCTAGTCCCTGGAAACGCGACACATTGACGGACGGGATGGATGGTATGACAGCCGGCGGGTTGTTGCTCCTTTTTTGCTACTTTGACCGAGGGTCCGAAGCAAAGTGGCTATTATTCCCCGGGGTTAACTGCTCCGTGCGAACTTCATAAAACCTTCTACTTTTAGTCCAAACCAGGGTAAGATTCTAGGTCTCGTCTTGAGCTGTTACGTGCAGGTTTCCTACGGCAGGTGTAACGTTCTTGTAGTGTTTTTGTCATCCGTGACATCATCGCCAACTATGCGGTAGACTAACGAAATTCTGGCTTATTAGTCTTGCGTAAAAAAATTCTTCATCGACCAGTACTTCATTGTACTGTATCCATAACAAAAGATGCTTCCACATCGAATATGGCCACGCCATCAAAGGTGGCCATAGGAGTCGCCTCATGCAACCAAAAAAAAAGGACCGCCTATAGTTTGCTTCACAAATACTCCTTCTGTTTTTTTTTGCATCGCATTTGTTTTATTTGCCAAGAAGGATTTGAATCTATAATAAAGGTTCATCAAAAGTGCAAAGCACCCCCAACATAACAAAATTTACATCGAAGTATCTCGACCTTTGGATGACCACTACCGCCATCGGAATGAGCCGTCGCCGCCCTTCAACGAGTCCGATCTTATTCATGACAATCGAGAAGTCTTCGTGCACGTGCCCCTAAGGACCACAATCTTGGAGCCACAAACGTCAACGCTCAAACCTTGAACCGATATGAAGCGCCTCACGCCATATGCTGCCATCACAAAAACGAGAAACCCTAGCCTCGCTTCCCCAAGGAGATGTAAAAAATCTATGCCAAAGGCTCTATCAAATATGCCCCGATGGACAAACTCGAGGAGGCTCGTCTTAAGTTGTTACATGCAGGTTTTCTGCCGCAGGTGTACCGTTCTTGTGGTGTTTTTGACATCCGTGGCATCATGACCAACTAGGCGGCAGACTAGCCAAATGCTGGCTATTGGTCTTGCATTAAAAACTCCTCGTCGACCATTACAAAGCATTACTTCAATTACTGTAGCCCTAAAAAAAGATGATTCCACTATTCCACATCGATGCCTATAGAGTATGAATACGTCCACGCCATCAAAGATAGGCATAGGAGTCGGCTCATGTATTCAAGACCACCTATACTTCCGACAAAACACGAATGAGGAGCGAGAAAACCTAACCTTGCTGCTAACCCAAGGAGACGGCATAAATTTATGCAGAATCTTCGTTGAATCTGTCCCCATGGACGAACTCGAGGAGGATCGGAGCTCGGAAGATCAACTCGAAGATGAGACACTGCCATCCGCTTGAACGTTGCTCCTATGAGAAAAAAAAACTTAACCTAAACTATTAGCCGGAACCAAGGCACATAGATTCCCCTCGCTGCCACTGGCCGCCGGAGCGGCATGAAGATGGGAGGAGAATCCACGGGCTGGCCGACAGGGTCAGAAGGGATTACACATGTCACCGCCACCGCCACTAGAGCGGAGGAAGAGAGCGAGAGCAGAGACTAAGAGCACCTACTGACAGACTTGGCAAATCCAACCCCTCAAACGCGCGCAGATGCGCCCGGGCGCGTCCGCGGACACTGACCGGTCATGCCTCAAATAATGCATTCCACATCCGGATACCTCAAATTAGAAACCTCAAATCCATATTATTACATGCAACGCTAAGCGATCTTTAAGTGAAGCTTGTCCGGTTCTGCCATGCCCATGTCTGGCGGCCGGCTGCGCTCCCCAGAGTGTTGGTCCGGTCGCTGGTAACGTAGAGTAGGGCATGGGACTCAACAAATTAAATATCCCTCCATAAACTAGTTTGACGCATATTATATGGAGATTAAAGGAAGACAACTTTCATCCTCTTTGTCGAGGTCCTTTAGCTCGAGAGTGATGGAGGACTATGTCCGAATTCTGGAGATTACCGGGTTGGAATAATGTGAAGGAATGGTTATTTCATGTGTTGTATCCACCATCTGAGATTGAAAGATGCATTCTCATGACCCTGTGGTGCTGCTAGTGTTAGGGAACGTAGCATGCAATTTCTAAAAAATTCCTACGCTCACGCAAGATCTATCTAGGAGATGCATAGCAACGAGAGGGGGAGAGTGTGTCTACGTACCCTCATAGACCGAAAGCGGAAGCGTTTGGCAACGCGGTTGATGTAGTCGAACTTCTTCTAGCTCTGACCGATCAAGTACCGAACGTACGACACCTCCAAGTTCTGCACACGTTCAGCGTTATGACGTCCCTCGCCCTCTTGATCCAGCAAGGTGTCGAGGAAGTAGATGAGTTCCGTCAGCACGACGGCGTGGTGTCGGTGATGGTGAAGTAATCTGCGCAGGGCTTCGCCTAAGCACTACAAAGATATGATCGGGATGTAAATTATGGAGGGGGGGGGGGGCGCCGCACACGGCTAACAATTGTTGTTCTATGTTGTAGGCGCCCCCTTCCCCACATATATATAGGTTGGAGGGGAGGAGAGGCAGCCAAGGGGGCGCCCCAAGTAGGAGGAATCCTACTTGGGGTCCTCTCCCAATTCGGCCAACCCCCTTTGATGATGATATTGACCTGGGGTAGGGTCATAGGCCTGACCTATGCGTCCTACCCAAGGTCACTACCCTAGAAGCAAAGAAGCTCAAGAGACAACAAGGAGTGCCCAATAAAGGCGTCGAGTGCAATCCACTCGACCAATCAATCACTCGGGTACCCCTCCTTCCTGATGTCACACGACCAGTCAATCACTCGACCATACAAGAAACCACTCAACCTACTGAAGACCAGGAGTCACTCAGAACAACAACGGTCAAGCATTCACTCTGTAGTCTTTAAGGTCATTAAAAGCACTTATGGCTGGCGTTATCAGTAATGCCCCATCTTTATGTACATTGAACTCTTGGTAACGGGTGATGGCCGGGGTCGTGGCGCACTCTATATAAGCCACCCCTCCTGTGGCACAAGGGTCCGCACCCCCTGTAACACACACTCTCATAATCCAATCGACCGCCTCCGGGCACCAAGACATAGGCTTTTACCTCCTCCGAGAGGGGCCTGAACTCGTAAACACTTGCGTACAATCTCACCGTAGCTAGGACCTTGCCTCCTCATTCGTAACCCCTATACTTACTGTCAGACTTAGAACCACGGCAGTTGGCGCCCACTGTGGGGCAAAGCGTCTTAGCGACTTCCGACGAGGTTGCATTTTCTTCGATCTTCATCAGCATGGTTTCCGGTGGTGGTTTGGTCATGGGCTGCGAGTTCCGACTCAGTGCGCTCACTTTCGTCGCCGACGACTCCGCCTGGCTCCAGGAGGCCCCCCCTCGATGTCGAGGCTCTCCCGGCTCATGGCTCGGTGCACTTCCGCGCTAGTTCCTGCGGCGTCCTCCTTCGGCAGCCGTCTTCTCCGTACCAGTCGGTCGTCGCGTCGTCATATCACTCCGCTGGACGCCGCCGCAAGCGGTCTGGGCGTTCGCGGCTCCAGCAGTGGGTGAGACACGTGGTGGCTCATCAGGAGTTCACCCCTCAAGTCAAGGCGATTGAGCTCGACGTGTTTCCTTGCGGATCGGTCGATCTGTCGACTGATTTTGCAGATACCTTCTCCGAGAGCGGGAGTTGTGACCCCACGGCGGAGGTCCTCATGGTCGACTCCCATCGCGGTCCGCCTGGTTTTTGTCGCAGCAGCGACGGCGGCAGAAGCGCTGGCCCGTCACTCGACCATGAAGAGTATCAGCCCCAACCTCCCAACTCGTAGCAGAGGAACGAGCTGCATCGCCGCAACGTGGAGGCTCTCCAGACCCCCATCATAGGGGAAACCGCCGAGGTCCGGGCCTTGGAGGCGGTGCGTGTGGCCACTCTGGCTGAGCGCACCCGTCTGGAGAATCTCCAACATTCTCTCGATGAGCTTACGCACCGACTGAACCCCGAGTCCAGTCGACATCCGCGCCAATTGTTTCCACCGGAAATTCAGGTATTCCATACACCAATTCAGAATTTGGCAGCCGCTGCGCGTATTGCAGAGTCCATTCAGCCGTCCCGTTCGGAAGCTGGAAGAGGCTTGGAACAGATAAGAACGCTGCTCCGAGCAGCGGGAGACCAGAACTCCGCTATGTCCCAGTCACGGAACAGAATCCACAACAGATCAGTGAGAGCAGATACCATTCAGTTGGCACACATTCCTAGGTCCCCTTTGCGGCATGGAGTTCATGATCACCGCCAGGATCGGTACCTAGGAAGAGCTCATGGAGAATATGATCGTGAATACGCCCGCGACAACTACCATCGAGCGCCTTCGCCCCTTCCGAGGGACGGATCATATGCGCCCCAGCGCAATGACAACATGCGTCTGTATGGAAATGATCGCAGAGTTCCAGTCGACCCCAGAGAGCCCGGCTTCGACAAGAGGTCTGTACTTGTGCAGGGTTTGGTCGACCGGAATAGAGCATACAGAGAAGGGCTGGATCAGGACAGACCCAGTGGAGGCAGAGTCCACGTTTCCGGCCCAAGTGTTTTGGAAGAGCCATTAGAGCCGCTGAGATTCCTCATAACTTCAGACTGGCAACTGGCGTCAATAAGTTTACAGGTGAGTCGAAGCCCGATACTTGGCTCGAAGACTACCGAGTGGCTGTGCACATTGGTGGCGGAAGCGATGAGGTGGCCATGAAGCACCTTCCTCTGATGCTTGAAGGTTCTGCCTAGGCTTGGCTGAATCAGTTGGCCCCTGGGAGCATTTTGAGTTGGGATGAGTTAGCCTGAGTGTTCACCAGAACGTTTGAGGGCACTTGCAAGAGACCTGCTAGTCTACCGGAGCTGCAACATTGCATGCAGAAACCGAATGAAACCCTGAGAGACTATATCCAGAGATGGATCACTCTGCACCACACAGTGGAGAATGTGTCAGATCACCAAGCAGTCTGTGCCTTCAAGGAAGGCGTTCTCTACAGAGAGCTTAATCTAAAGTTTGGTTGGACTGGAGATATGTCTTTGACTCGGATGATGGAGATTGCCACCAAGTACGCTAACGGCGAAGAGGAAGACCAACTCAGGAGTGGCAAGCACAAAACAGTCGCCCAGGACACCGGAGAAGGAAATTCTAGTCGGAAGCAGAAGCAAAAGGCTGAGGCAGCAAGTCCTGCCGAGGCAGCAATGTTGAATCAAGGAAAGTTCAAAGGGAAACCCAAAGGGCCTTGGACCCCCAAGAAAGTGAAGGACCAGAAAGGAAATGATGTGATGGATTTGCAGTGTCATATTCACACCAAGAAGGATGAGGAGGGGAACCTGATTCTCCCCAAGCACACCACTCGACAATGTCGACTCCTAATCCGGAGCTTCCGAGAATGTAAACCCAGTGATAAGGACAAAGAGCCTGAGAAGGAAGAAGAGGATAAGCATGATGACGATGGTTACCCCAATGTCAATGCCACCTTGGTTTTTGCCGATATTGAGAGCAAAAGTCGACCGAAGGTCATTAACAGAGAGGCGAACATGGTTGCTCCAGCAACACCAAGGTATCTGAAGTGGTCAAAAAACCATTACATTCGACCAGTCCGACCACCCGACATGCGTAGCTACCCCTGGGCGGCAAGCGCTGGTGGTCAACCCAGTCGTGGGAGGCACCCAACTGACTAAGGTCCTGATGGACGGTGGCAGTGGCCTGAATATTCTGTATGCTAAGGCCCTCAAAGGAATGGGCATTCCGATGTCCAAACTTAGTGAGAGTAACATGCGGTTCCATGGAATCATCCCAGGAAAGAAAGCCGAATCACTCAGCCAGATCACTCTCGACGTGGTTTTCGGCGATGAGAAGAATTTCCGCAAGGAGAAGTTGACGTTTGAGGTTGTGGATTTCCAGAGTGCATATCAGGCCATTCTGGGCAGACCTACTTATGCTAGCTTTATGGCTCAACCGTGCTATGTATATCTCAAGATGAAGATGCCTGGCCCCAGAGGTGTAATAACGGTTCCCGGTAACCGCCAGAGAGCAGAAGATTGCCTTCAAGATGGGGCAAAGATAGCAGATGAGCAGATGACAGCAATAGAGTTTCAAGAGTACCAGAAGACCGCAGATCAGAGTGATTTGCTGCATGCTAAGAGGCCTGCCACGGAGTCTGCATTTCAATCGGCCGACGAGACCAAGCCAGTTCACGTTCACCCGACTGACCCCAATGCTGCTCCGACCCATATATCGACGATACTTGACAGCAAATAGGAAGAAGCGCTCATCCAGTTCCTCCATGAGAATTGGGACATCTTTGCATGGAAGCCATCTGGCATGCCCGGTGTACCCAGGGAGCTGGCTGAGCACCGTTTGTGTGTCGATCCAAAAGTAAAACCTGTTAAAGAGCATCTCCGTTGGTCCGCCACGGAGAAGAGAAAAGCCATTGGCGAGGAGGTGGCTCGGCTCCTGGCTACTGAGTTCATCCGCGAGATATACCACTCCGAGTGGCTCGCCAATATTGTTATGGTTCCTAAGAAAGACAAATCACTTCGAATGTGTATTAACTTCAAGCACATCAATTGGGCCTGCCTGAAAGATCATTTCCCTCTGCCCCGCATCGACCAGATAGTCGACTCAACTGCGGGATGTGAGCGACTGTCCTTCCTAGACGCCTACTCCGGGTACCATCAGATCCGACTGTATGGACCCGATGAGATAAAGACGACTTTCATCACCCCGTTTGGGTGTTTTTGCTATGTTACTATGCCCTTTGGCCTCAAGAATGCTGGTGCCACATTCATGCACATGGTTCAAAAGTGCCTGCTCACTCAAATCAGTTGGAATGTGGAAGCATACATGGATGACATAGTGGTTAAGTCACGCAAAGGATCCGACCTGCTGACTGACCTTGCTGAGACCTTTGCCAACCTGAGAAGGTATGATATCAAAGCTTAATCCATCAAAGTGCACATTTGGAGTCCCAAGAAAAAAGTTACTCGGTTTTCTCGTTTCCGAACGAGGGATCGACACAAACCCAGAGAAGATTGGCACAATCCTCTGAATGAAATGCCCAGTGCATGTGCATGATGTTCAGAAGCTTACTGGTTGTTTGGCTGCTTTGAGCCGATTCATCTCACGCCTGGGTGAAAAGGCACTGCCTTTTTACCGACTGATGAAGAAATCTGACAAGTTCGAGTGGAATGACGAAGCTGAAGCAGCATTTGAGGAGCTCAAAGCCCTGCTTTCCACCCAGCCGGTGCTTGCTGCTCCGGTTAGCAAGGAGCATGTGCCGCTTTACATCGCAGCCACGGGACAAGTTGTTAGCACAGTGCTCATGGTCGAGTGGGAAGAAGAAGGCAAGGCCTTCAAAGTCCAACGCCCCGTGTATTACATTTCAGAAGTCTTAACTCCATCCAAGCAGAGCTATCCTCACTATCAGAAGCTTGTTTATGGGATTTACCTGACCACGAAGAAGGTTGCACATTATTTCTCTAATCACTCAATTTCAGTCGTCAGCGACGCTCCATTGCCAGAGATTCTGAATAACAGAGATGCAACTGGTCGAGTGGAAAGTGGGTGATTGAACTTCTTCCTTTGGATATCAAATTTGAGGCAAAGAAGGCCATTAAGTCCCAAGTAATTGCAGATTTCCTCACAGAGTGGACAGAACAACAACAACTGATTCAAGTTCAATCGGAACATTTGGACCATGTTTTTCGATGGATCCAAGATGATAATTGGCTCTGGTGCAGGAGTGGTCTTAGTGTCCCCACGAGGAGACAAGCTCAGCTATGTCCTCAAAATTCACTTTGATTCTTCGAACAATGAAGTTGAGTATGAGGCACTATTGTATGGGTTGCGTATGGCCATTTCACTCGGCGTCTGGCGCTTGATGGCTTAAGGCGACTCAGACTTAGTGGTTAACCAAGTAATGAAGGAATGGGACGTCAGGAGTCCTGCAATGACAGGTTACTGCAATGCAGTGAGAAAGCTAGAGAAGAAGTTTGAGGGGTTAGAGCTCCATCACATCCCACGAATCAAGAATCAAGCTGCTGATGATCTGGCGAAGATAGGTTCCACTTGGAAGCCTATTCCCAGTAATGTGTTCTTGGAGCATCTCCATACCCCGCCAGTACAAGAAGATCCCTTCAAGAAAGAGCCCCTGCAACCAATAAGTTCAAGCAACCCGACTGAGATCGAGGTTCCAGCCGTGGTCGACCTGATCATGGAAGTCTTGGTGGTCACGCCTGATTGGACAGTACCGTACATCGCGTACATTCTCAGAAAGGAGCTCCCAGAGGATGAAGATGAGGCTCGACAGGTAGTCCGTCGATCGAAATCTTTCACCGTGATGAAAGGACAACTATATAGAGGAAGTGCCACAGGAGTGGTCCAACACTGCATCACCTCGGAAGAAGGCCGAATGATCCTAAACGACATCCACTCGGGGACTTGTGGTCACCATGCGTCCTCTCGGACCATCGTGGCCAAAGCATACCGAGCGGGATTCTATTAGCCTCGAGCAAATGAGATGGCGAAAGATATAGTCGACAAGTGCGCAGGTTGCTAGTTCTACTCCAACATGTCTCACAAGCTTGCATCTGCCCTGAAGACTATTCCACTCGTCTGGCCGTTTGCAGTCTGGGGATTGGATATGGTTGGGCCCTTCAAGACCGGCACAAGTGGTTTCACCCATTTACTCGTAGCAGTCGACAAGTTCACCAAGTGGATCAAAGCCAAGCCCATCAAGAACCTTGGAGCAGGCACTGCCGTTAGTTTCATCAGAGAGTTGATATTCAGATATGGAGTTCCTCACAACATCATCATAGATAACGGCTCCAACTTTGATTCTGTTGAGTTCAAGGAGTTCTGCGCTTCCCAAGGCACTCGGGTCAACTATGCATCCATCGCACACTCGCAATTGAATGGACAGGTAGAAAGGGTGAATGGTTTGGTCCTTCAAGGGTTAAAGCCTTGATTGATGCACGATCTTAAGCATGCTGCTGGAGCTTGGGTGACTGAATTTCCATCAGTCCTATGGGGGCCGAGAACGACGCCCAACAGGTCGACTGATCGAACCCCTTTCTTCCTGGTGTACGGCGCTGAGGCTGTGCTACCGAGTGACTTACTGCACAATGCTCCCCGAGTTGAACTGTTCTCAGAAGCTGAAGTAGAGCAAGCACGCGAAGACGCAGTGGATCTCCTGGAGGAAGAGCGTGAGATGGATTTGGTTCGATCGACCATCTATCAGCAAGATCTACGTCGATTCCACGCTCGCAACGTCAGAGGTCGAGCATTTCAGGAAGGAGACCTTGTGCTCCGAGTGGTTCAGAAACGACCTCACAAACTCGCTCCGGCCTGGGAAGGTCCCTTCATCATCACCAAGGTGCTTCACAATGGAGTGTACCCCATTTACAACGTTGCCAAGAAGATGGGTGAGCCACACGCATGGAACGCAGAGTTGCTTCGTCCTTTCTATACCTAAAATCACTCGACCCGACGAGTTGTAATAAAAGTACTTCAGTTTGTTTTCCAAAGACAAGATTTTTACAGTATCTTAATGACTGGTTCCTCATAATTACTTGTGTCCAAATCCCCTAGTGGGTGACTTAGCTGCGAACCTGATTCACCTAAGTTAAAAACATTCCGAGTGGAGAGCAATCCTCCCACTCGGGGGCTTAGCTGCGACCCTGAAATCGCCTAAGTTAAAAACACTCCGAGTGGAGAGCAATCCTCCCACTCGGGGGGCTTAGCCGTGACCCCAAAAGCTCCGAAGTTAAAAACATTCCGAGTGGAGCGCAATCCTCCCACTCGGGGACTTAGCCGCGACCCCGAAATCACCTAAGTTAAAAACACTCCGAGTGGAGAGCAATCCTCCCACTCGAGGGCTTAGCCGCGACCCTGAAATCGCCTAAGTTAAAAACACTCCGAGTGGAGAGCAATCCTCCCACTCGGGGGCTTAGCTACGACCCTGAAATCGCCTAAGTTAAAAACACTCCGAGTGGAGAGCAATCCTCCCACTCAGGGGCTTAGCTGCGACCCTGAAATCGCCTAAGTTAAAAACACTCCGAGTGGGGAGCAATACTCCCACTCGGGGGCTTAGCCGCGACCCTGAATTCGCCTAAGTTAAAAATACTCCGAGTGGAGAGCAATCTTCCCACTCGGGGGCTTAGCTGCAACCCTGAAATCGCCTAAGTTAAAAACACTCCGAGTGGAGAGCAATCCTCCTAATCAAGGGCTTAGCTGCGACCCTAAAATCGCCTAAGTTAAAAACACTCCGAGTGGAGAGCAATCCTCCCACTCAGGGGCTTAGCTGCGACCCTGAAATCGCCTAAGTTAAAAACACTCCGAGTGGGGAGCAATCCTCCCACTCGGGGGCTTAGCCGCGACCCTGAATACGCCTAAGTTAAAAACATTCCGAGTGGAGAGCAATCCTCCCACTCGGGGACTTAGCCGCGACCCCAAAATATCCTAAGTTAAAAACATTTCGAGTGGAGAGCAACCCTCCCACTCGGGGACTTAGCCGCGACCCCTAAATCGCCTAAGTTAAAAACATTCGGAGTGGAGAACAATCCTCCCATTCGGGGACTTAGCTGCGACCCCGTACTCGCCTAGGTCACAAATATCCTCTGAGCTATGCCACAAATACAACATACGATCCATCCTTATCCGCAAGGACGATGAGGTGTCGAGTTAACACCACGTCCGAGCTACGCCACAAATACAATGTACACTCCATCCTTATCCGCAAGGACAGCAAGGTGTCGAACACCACTTATGTGCTACGCCACAAATACAATGTGCGCTCCATCCCTATCCACAAGGACGACTAGGTGTCGCCAGAACACCGCGTCTGAGCTACGTCACAAGTACAATGTACTATCCAGATTCGCAAGGACGACGAGGTGTCGATTGAACACCACGTCTGAGCTGCGTCACAAGTACAATGTACTATCCAGATCCGTGAGGACGACGAGGTGTCGATTGAACACCACGTCTGAGCTGCTTCACAAGTACAATGTACCGTCCCGATCTGCAAAGACGACGAGGTGTCGATTGAACACCGCGCCTGAGCTCCGACACAAATACAATGTACATTTCACTCAGTAAAAGGTAATAAGATCAAGTCAGAAATGGTTCAAAACCAGAACAAAAGCCATGATATTCAAAGGAATTCAAGTTAAGATAAACCCTACAAAAGTTCAGAATCACAGCAGGAAGAAGTACTCAGGCATCAAGCCTGAAAGAGTTTAACGATTACATAATCACTCAGCATTCCGAGGCAAATAAAGGTGGGGCATAATGTTTTGATCACTCGTCAGGAGAAGGACTTGCTGGGCGCAGAAATTGTCAAGGTCAATGCTGTCTGCGATGTGAGTGGCAGCGTCAAGGAAAGTGTCCATGAAGGACTAGAAAGTGTGCTTTTTGGTGTTCACACCTTGAGTTCCACCAGCTTGTCTTCTCTGACGTCCTTGTAGTGCACTCGGACCAATGACATGGCGAGGTCAGCGCCGCAGCGAGCAGATGATTTCTTCCATTCTTGCACTCGGTCAGGTATTTGATTCAGTCGAGTCATCAGAGACTCGAGGTCTTGTGAGAGTTCCACCTGCGGCCAGAGTTCAGCATCAACCTGAGTCATCACCGTCTTCAGTCGGGCAAGATAAGCAACAGCGCTGTCCATGCGTGATACCAACCGCAGCACATTCATTGGAACATCTTCTTTGACAGGACAATTTATGGGGTCAAGACCCATCTCGACCCGCCCGGTTTCTGCTTTAAAGTCTGGACAAAGTTCTACACAATCAAAAAAATAGTGAGTCGACAGTTGGACAAAACATGTCAGTCGACATCAACAAATCAGTCGAACAAGAATACCTTCAAGCTTCAAGACCAGCTTCGCAGCAAGCTGTCCCAAATAAGACTCTAGCTCGCCCTTCTTGGCCTTGAGGCTACCAACTTCATTGGTCAAGCTGTCCTTGTCTTTCTTCAGTTGCTCGACCTCCCGATTGGCCTCAGAGACGGCAGTCTTCAGCTTAGAGTTCTCCTCTTCTAACTTGCTGACTGAAGCCAGCTTCTTGTCCGCAAGCGTTGTTTTCTCTTGTGCCTCCTTCTGGGCCGCAGCAAGATCCTGATCCTTCTTCTCCAGAGCCTGCTTCATTATCTCTAAAGAAATAACATTCTTCAGACGATCTTGAAGTTGGCGATTTTCACTACGCACATCTGTTCGAGTGAAATCACTCGGTTCAAAGAGACTGAAAGAAAAAACATGGAGAAGAGCGAGTCACAAAGTGGACAGTCGATGATTGGTTACCTCCCATGACAACTACTTCGTCCTGAGCAGTCTTGAGGTTCTTCTTGGCCAGTTCTAGGTCAAGGTTGAGGCTGATTTGCTTCTTGTTCAGTTTAGAAAGTTGAGCCCCAAGATCACAAGACCTTTGCAGTCAGCAAATAAGATATGTCAGTCGACAGAAACAAAAGGCAATCACAGTGAAAGTTGCTCTAAGACTACTGCCGAATCAAACATTCAACAGTAGTCTCGAGGACTACACCCAGTGGGTGCACTTAGCGTGCCCCCACTGGTTTGGTTTTACACTCGGCATGGTCTGCCTAGCATGAGTAAAAAAATGAGATTCTCAGACCCCAGCCGACTACCAACAGTCGACCGTGGTCTTGGGGACTATACCCAGTGGGTGCACTCTGCGTGCCCCCACTGGTTCGGAAGAACACTCGACTCAACCCAAGTCGACTCAAGTGGAAGACCTATACAACTCTAAGACAGAAACACCCCAGTGGGTGATTGGATGTGAAACACAGACCCATGATAGATGCACATAATAGGTTTCAAAACGCTCATCTAAGAGCACCATATGGGTAGTGAAGCAACATCGACAATTATCATTATTCAAGAGACCAGTCAGGAATCAACTAACCTTGACGTTGGTTTGTAGAGCGGTGCTGGCATTATAAGCCACCCGACTGGCCTCATGCACCACCTTCATCTGCTCCATCATGAGATTTACCTGGAGAAGAACCTCCCTGGCAGCACTCAGTGAGTCATCTGGAGTCTGGTACACAGTGAAGAGTGATGATGGCAAGGCAGTCAAAGCAGCCACTGGGTCAGATGCATGGAGTTGTACTGGAGCGGTAGAGGTCTGAGCAGTCGACCCCGATGGACGATCAGTCGACAGCGGATTTCCGAAAGTAACATTGGTCCGAGCCAGATCTCTGGATCGCTCGACCACTGTCTCAAGCACCAGTGTCAACTGAGGGACTTGAGCCTCGGGCGCTTTCCCGCTTGATGCCTTGCCCCTCCTCCTCCACTCCCTCAGAGGCACTTCCTCTTCTTCATCATCCGAAAGCACGACAACGTTCCGTGGAGCTGCAACAAAAAGAAACCTCAGAAATTCAATCAACCAACAATTCAATCGACATAATAAATTCAAGTCGAGTGGAACTTACTAGCTTTGGAGGTGGTCGCATCATCGGCTTCCTCTTCACCTGGGGCCTTGTCAACATTCATGTCAGTTGTGGTGGAGGCTGGGCTGGAAAAGTTTACAATCCATTCGGTCAGAACAGAAGTATCAGTCGGTGGAAGAAAATACAGAAAGAAAGAACACTCACCCAGAGGCAACAGGAATATCCATCTTGATCTTGGGCAGAGTCTTCCGAGTCTTTGAGGGGATGACCTTGGGCTGCTTGGCAACCTTCTCCGTTGGCTCTGGAGTCGAAGTCTGAGTGCGCTTCTGTGCTTGGGTGCTTGGAGCCATGGTCTTGCCACGCCCGCCAGCTGGATCATGGAGTAGCTTGGATCGACATTCCGTATGAGGTGGGGAGTCGACTATCTCATCATCGTCCGACTCATCGCTCTCCTCCTTGTCCTCGTCTCCTGGAGATTGCCAATCACCGCTTTCCGCCGCGCTGTCCTCTCCCTCCTGGTCTTGCTCCAGGGCTTGTTCACCATTGGGCATCGAGTACATCTCAGTATAAACCTACAAAACAAGAAGTCAAGCGAATATCAGTCAGATTCGAAGACAGTCGCAAGACATATCCAAATACAAGAGGTGGCAGAGACAAAACCTTATCTAGTTGGTTGCTGTCGCTGAAGGGGTCGACTCTCTGGCACCTCTGGGGTTGTCCTTGTTTCATGTGAAACTCTTAAGCCACTTGGCCACTGTCTTGTCCGATAGTTCCTCTGGATGGACCTGAGCAGTGTCGTTAGCTACAGAGTACATCCACATCGAGTGATCGCGAGCCTAGAGAGGCTGGATGCGTCGACTGAGAAACACCTCCAACAAATCCATGCCAGTGACACCCTGATTGATCAACTGGACCACTCTCTTGACCAGCATGTTTGTTTCCACCCTCTCCGCAGTGGTCACTTTCAATGAGGAAGGGTCTGGGCACGATATAAAGTGAAGGGGGGGGGGGGAGTCCAGTCGACTGGCCTGGAGTCGCAATGTCCTGACAGTAGAACCAGGTTGACTGTCAGCCCCTGACCGACTCAGGAAGTGTCATGGCAGGGAAGAGCTCCTTTTCCTCTTATGGATACCTAAACCCCCACACATTTGGTTAACGTGTGTTCTCTCGTCACTCGTATTCTCTTTCTTCACCGATTGGGAGCGGATTGTGAAGATGTGCTTGAAGAAACCCCAATGCGGTCGACAACCCAGGAAGTTTTCACACATAGACACAAAAGCAGCAAGGTAAGTGATGGTGCCAGGAGAGAAGTGATGGAGTTGGGCTCCGAAGAAGTTCAAGAAACCCCGGAAAAAGGGTGCGGGGGAAGGGAGAAACCGCGGTTGACATGGGTGGCGAGCAGAACGCACTCACCCGGTCGCGGCTGAGGTTCCGTCTTCCCCTCCGGCAGCCTCACAGCCCCGTTGGCGATTAACCCAGACTCAGCCAGCTCCTCCAAATCTTCCGTCCGGAGCGAGGATCGGATCCAATCGCCTTGGATCCAACACGGCGGCAGCACCGACCGTGAAGACGACCCCCGATTCGTCTTCTTGCCCTTCACCGCCCCCGTCGCCTTCTTCGTGTGTTCCAGCGCCACCGTCTTGTCCTTCACCATGGTGGCGGAGCGGTGGCATCGAGAGCGGAGGAGCCGGAAGCGATGGAGAAGCAGAGGAGAAAGAAGGAGAATGGACGCGCATAGTGCAGGCGCCTCAGCCCCGTCACCTTTCAAGGACCCACTTCCGAGTGGCTGACGCATGGGCCCAGGCGATCTTGTCAAATCCCGCAACAGTCGCGCGCTGGGTACATGGCGAAAAAGGTGGCACGAATATCGAGGCGCTCCTGTCTATCCATACCGCTTAACATGGCACGCTCCGCCTCGCGTGCTTCCCTGAAATTTTGAATCCCGTGAAATCTGGGATACGCCGTAACTGATCGCGCCCAAGATTTCACGTCAAAAACAATACTCGGCGAATGACGGTATAAATCCACTCGGCAACTTTTGAATCGATCAAGGCGACTGAAATGAAGCCGGAGTTCCAACATGGGGCCTCCCATTCAACATGAGTACTTGTGAAGCACAAGGGGCGAAACAAGATCAACTTCAATCTTCTTTTCACTCAGACCTCAATCCATTCGGGGGCTAATGATGATGATATAGACTTGGGGTAGGGTCATAGGCCTGACATATGTGTCCTACCCAAGGTCACTACCCTAGAAGCAAAGAAGCTCAAGAGACAACAAGGAGTGCCCAATAAAGGCGTCGAGTGCAATCCACTCGACCAATCAATGACTCGGGTACCCCTCCTTCCTGATGTCACACGACCAATCAATCACTCGGCCAAACAAGAAACCACTCGACCTACTGAAGACCAAGAGTCCCTCAGAATAGCAACGGTCAAGCATTCACTCTGTAGTCTTTAAGGTCATTAAGAGCACTTATGGCTGTCGTTATCAGTAATGCAATTCTTTATGTACATTGAACTCTTGGTAACGGGGGATGGTCGGGGTCCTGGCGCACTCTATATAAGCCATCCCCCTCCTCTGGCACAAGGGTTTGCACCCCCTATAACACACACTCTCATAATCCAGTCGACTGCCTCCGGGCACCGAGACGTAGGGCTTTTACCTCCTCTGAGAGGGTCCTGAACTCGTAAACACTTGCGTACAATCTCACCGTAGCTAGGACCTTGCCTCCTCATTCGTATCCCCTATACTTATTGTCAGACTTAGAACCATGACACCCCTCTCCTATTCCTATTCAGAGTAGGAAGGGAAGAGGGGGAAGGGTGAATCCTATTCCCTTTTTCCTTTCCTCCTTCCCCTTTCCTTCTCCAATTTGGCGAGGCCATACGGGGGGGGGGGGGGGGGGGAGGTGGCATACCAGCCCCTTTTGTGGCTGGTGCGTTTCCCCTCTTGGCCCATAAAGCCCATATCTTTTGTTGGGGGTGCCCGGAACCCCTTCCAATGACCCGATAAGTACCCGATGCTTCCCGAAACATTTCCGATGTCTGAATACCATCGTCTTATATATCAATCTTTACCTCTCGACCATTTCGAGACTTCTTGTCATGTCTATGATCTCATCTGGGACTCCAAAAAACATTCGGTCACCAAATCACATAACTCATATAATACAATATCGTCATCGAACGTTAAGCGTGCAGACCCTACGGGTTCGAGAATTATGTAGACATGATCGAGACACCTCTCCGGTCAGTAACCAATAGTGGAACCTGGATGCTCATATTATTTCCCACATATTCTATGAAGATCTTTGTCAGTCGAACCGTTATGACAACGTACGTTATTCCATTTGTCATCGGTATGTTATTCGCGCGAGATTCGATTGTCGGTATCTTCATACCTAGTTCATTCTCGTTACCGGCAAGTCTCTTTACTCATTTCGTAATACATCATCCTGCAACTAGCTCATTAGTCACTTTGCTTGCAAGGCTTCTTATGATGTGTATTACTGAGAGGGCCCAGAGATACCTCTTCAATACTCGGAGTGACAAATCTTAATCTAGATCTATGCCAACCCAACAAACACCTTCGGAGATACCTGTAGAGCATCTTTATAATCACCCAGTTATGTTGTGATGTTTGATAGCACATGATAACCCACAAGTATAGGGGATAAGTTGTAGCCTCTTTCGATAAGTAAGAGTGTCGAACCCAAGGAGGAGCTAAAGGTAGAACAAATATTACCTCAAGTTATATCGACCACCGATAAAACTCTACGCACGCTTAACGTTCGCTTTACCTAGAACAAGTATGAAACTAGAAGTACTTTGTAGGTGTTGTGGGATAGGTTTGCAAGATAATAAAGAGTACATAAATAAAAGCTAGGGGCTGTTTAGATAAAGACACAACTAAGTTAGTTTTAGTAGAGAGCTTTTCGTCACGAAAAAGTTATTTCTCCCTAGGCAATTGATAACTAGACCGGTAATCACTATTGCAATTTTATATGAGGGAGAGGCATAAGCTAACATACTTTCTCTTCTTGGATCATATGCACTTATGATTGGAACTCTAGCAAGCATCCGCAACTACTAAAGATCATTAAGGTAAAACCCAGCCGTAGCATTAAAGTATACAGTCCTCTTTATTCCCATACGCAAACAACCTACTTACTCGGGTCTATGCTTCTGTCACTCACACCATCCACCATAAGCAAATCATGAACATATTGCAAACCCTACAATGGGGATCCCTCACACTTGCGTGACATGGAGAGCACCATAGGACAACAACAATAATAAAACATGCAACTCAAATCACGATCATCAATCAACCCATAGGACAAAATGGATCTACTCAAACATTATAGGATGGCCATACATCATAGGACGGCCATACATCATAGCGTTGAGTGATACGTCCATTTTGCATCATGTTTTCTTACTGTTATTTATAATATTTTTATCCATAATAATTCTTTTTGGAGTAATTCTAATGCCCTTTCTCTCATAATTTGCAAGGTACACACCAAGAGGGAGAATTCTGGCAGCTGGAAATCTGGACCTGAAAAAGCTACATCAGGCTACCTATTTTGCACAACTCCAAACAAGTTGAACCTTCTAGGAGAATGTTTATGGAATATTTAAGGAATATTGGAACAAATAACTACCAGCGGGGGCCCACCAGGTGGGTACAACCCACCTGGGCGCGCCAGGGAGCCCAGGCGCGCCCTGGTGGGTTGTGACCTCCTCATCCCACCTCCGGTGCCCATCTTCTGGTATATAAGTCATTTTGACCTAGAAGAAATAAGGGGGAGACATTTGGGATGAAGCACCGCCATCTCGAGGCGGAACTTAGACCGGGGCACTTTTGCTCTCCGGCGGAGCGATTCTGCCGGGGGAACTTCCCTCCCGGAGGGGGAAATCATCGTCATCATCATCACCAACAACTCTCCCATCTCAGGGAGGGCTATCTTCATAAACATCTTCACAGCACCAACTCCTCTCAAACCCTAGTTCATCTCTTGTGTTCAATGTTTGTATCAAAACTATAGATTGGTGCCCGTGGGTGACTAATAGTGTTGATTACATCTTCTAGTTGATTACTATATAGTTTATTTGGTGGAAGATTATATGTTCAGATCCATTATGCTATTTAATACCCCTCTAATCTTTAGCATGTTTATCATTTGTGAGTAGTTACTTTCGTCTTGAGGTCACAGGAGAAATCATGTTGCAAGTAATCATGTGAACTTGATATGTGTTCGGTCTTTTGATGGTATGCATGTTGTCATTCTCGTAGTGGTGTCATCTAAACGTCGACTACATGACACTTCACCATATTTGGGCCTAAGGGAATGCATTGTGGAGTAGTTATTAGATGGTGGTTTGCGAGAGTGACAAAAGCTTAGACCCCAATTTATGCGCTATTCCATAAGGGACAGATTGGATCCAAAAGTTTAATGCTATGGTTAGAATCTATTCTTAATACTTTTCTCATAGTTGCAGATGCTTGCGAGAGGGTTAATCATAAGTAGGAGGTTTGTTCAAGTAAGAACAGCACCTAAGCATCGGTCCACCCACATATCAAATTATCAAAGTACCAAACACAAATTAAGCCAACATGATTAAAGTGACTAGATGAAATTCACGTGTACCCGCAAGAACGCCTTGCTTGTTATAAGAGACCGTTTTGGCCTGTCCTTTGCCTAAAAGGATTGGGCTACTTTGCTGCATACTTATTGTTACTATCATTACTTGCTCATTACAAATTATCTTGCTATCAAACTACTCGCTATGTATAGTTTCAGCACTTGCAAACATTACCTTACTGAAAACTACTTGTCATTTCCTTCTGCTCCTTGTTGGGTTCGACACTCCTACTTATCGAAAAGAGCTACAATTGATCCCCTATACTTGTGGATCATCAAGGCTATTTTATGGCGCCGTTACTAGGGAGTGAAGTGTCTTTGGTAAGTGGAATTCGGTAAGGAAACATTTATATAGTGTGCTAAAATTTATTGTCACTTGTTACCATGGAAAACAATCCTTTGAGGGGTTTGTT
Source organism: Triticum aestivum (assembly GCF_018294505.1). Classification (NCBI taxonomy): domain Eukaryota; kingdom Viridiplantae; phylum Streptophyta; class Magnoliopsida; order Poales; family Poaceae; genus Triticum; species Triticum aestivum. The sequence continues at coordinate 484,895,541 of NC_057798.1, forward strand.
CGGGGTATCTTCACCTCATCAGGAACCACAATTAGTTACCCCTCAACCTGCTGCACCTACTGAAAATATTGAATATGAAATCCCTTTGGGTATGATAGAACCACTGGTAGCTAATCCTTATGCAGGAGATGGAACTAAACATCCTGATATGCACTTGATACATGTGGAACAAATTTGTGGATTATTTAAGATTGCAGGTTTACCCAGGGATGAAGTGATGAAAAGGTTTTCCCTTTATCTTTGAAGGGAAAAGCATTGGCATGGTATAGGCTATGCGATGATATTCGATCATGGAATTGGAATCGTTTGAAATTGGAGTTCCATCAAAAAATTATCCTATGCATCTAGTTCATCGTGATCGGAATTATATATATATATAATTTTTGGCCTCGTGAAGGAGAAAGTATCGATCTAGCTTGGGGGAGGCTTAAGTCGATGTTATATTCATGCCCCAATCATGATCTCTCAAGAGAAATTATTATTCAGACTTTTTATGCTCGGCTTTCTCTTAATGATGAAACCATGCTTGATACTTCTTGTACTAGTTCTTTTATGAAGAAGACCATTGAATTCGTTTTGGATCTTTTGGAAAGAATTAAATGCAACTCTGAAGATTGGGAACTTGATGAAGGTAAAGAGTCAGGTATAAAGCTTAAGTATGATTGTGTTAAATCTTTTAGGGACACCGATGCTTTTCAAAAGTTTAGCACTAAATATGGAGTTGACTCTGATATAGTAGCCTCTTTTTCTGAATCATTTGCTACTCATGTTAAACTTCCTAAAGAGAAGTGGGTTAAATATCACCCACCTATTCAAGATGAAATTAAAAAACCAGTACCAGTTAAAGAAGAAACTATACTTTATAATGTTGATCCAGTTGTTCCTTTCGCTTATATTGAGAAACCACCTTTCCTTGTCAGGATAAAAGAACATGCTAACGTTTCAACCGTGGTTAACAAAAGCTATGTTAGAACACCTAAGTCTGATGAACAAATTAAAGTAGAACCTATCATTGCTATGGTTAAAGATCTCTTGGAAGAAGATATGGATGGGCATGCTATTTACTTCTGTGAAGAAGCTGCTAGAATTGCTAAACCTGATGGAAAAGATAACATAGACATGTTGTTGGCATGCCTATTATTTCAGTTAAAATAGGAGAGATCATTGTTATCATGGTTTATGTGACATGGGTGCTAGTGTGAGTGCTATTCCCCATTCCTTATATGAAGCAATTAGAGATGAAATAGAAGACATAGATGTTACTATTAAACTTGCTAATAGAGATACTATATCACCAATTGGGATTCTTAGAGATGCTGAAGTCTTGTGTGGGAAGATAAAATACCCTATTGATTTTCTTATTCTTACCACCCAACAAGATAAATTTTGTCCCATTATTTTTGGTATACCTTTCTTGAACACCGTCAATGCTAAAATAGATTGTGAGAAACAAACTATCGGTGTTAGCTTTGGTGATGAATCTCATGAGTTTAATTTTTTCAAGTTTAGTAAACAACCTCATAAGTAAGATTTGCTTAGTAAGGATGAAATTATTGGTCTTGCTTCTATTGCTGTGCCTCCTACTAATCCTTTGGAACAATATTTGCTAGACCATGAAAATGATTTGCATATGCGTGAAAGAAATGAAATAGATAGAATCTTTTTCGAACAACAACCTCTGCTTAAACACAATTTGCCTATTGAAATGCTAGGAGGTCCTCCTCCACCTAAAGGCGATCCTATGTTCAAATTAAAACAATTGCCAGACACCTTGGAATATGCCTGTCTTGATGAAAAGAAGATATATCCTATTATTATTAGTGCTAACCTTTCAGAACATGAAGAAGAAAGATTATTGAAAGTTCTAAGGAAGCATAGAGCTGCTATTGAATATACTCTTGATGATCTTAAGGGCATTAGTCCGACTGTATGTCAGCACAAGATTAATATGGAACCTGATGCTAAACCCGTTGTTGATCACCAACGTCGGTTAAATCCGAAAATGAAAGAAGTGGTAAGAATGGAAATATTAAAACTTCTGGAAGTAGGTATAATCTATCCTATAGCTGATAGTAGATGGGTAAGTCCTGTTCATTGTGTCCCTAAGAAGGGAGGTATTACTGTTGTTCCTAATGATAAGAATGAGCTTATTCCACAAAGAATTGTCACGGGCTATGGAATGGTAATTGATTATAGAAAATTAAATAAAGCTACTAGAAAAGATCATTACCCTCTGCATTTTATTGATAAAATGTTAGAAAGATTATCTAAGAACACACATTTTTGCTTCCTTGATGGATACTCTGGCTTTTCACAAATACCTGTTTTACAATCTGATCAAGAAAAGACCACTTTTACTTGTCCTTTTGGAACATTTGCTTATAAACGTATGCCTTTCAGTTTATGTAATGCACCTGCCACCTTTCAAAGATGTATGACTGCTACATTCTCTGACTTTTGTGAAAAGATTGTTGAGGTTTTCATGGATGACTTCTTTGTTTATGGGAAGTCCTTTGATGACTGTTTAAGCAATCTTGACCGACTTTTGCAGAGATGTGAGCAAACAAATCTCGTCTTGAATTGGGAGAAGTGCCACTTTATGGTTAACGAAGGTATTATTTTGGGCCATAAATTTTTTGAAAGAGGCATTGAGGTGGACAAAGCCAAGGTTGATGCGATTGAGAAAATGCCACGTCCTAAAGATATCGAAGGTATTCGTAGTTTCCTTGGTCATGCTGGTTTCTATAGGAGGTTTATCAAAGACTTTTCTAAAATTTCTAGACCTCTTACTAATCTTTTGCAAAAGGGTACTCCCTTTGTGTTTGATGATGATTGCATGGAAGCCTTTGAAACACTCAAGAAAGCCTTAATTTCCGCACCTATTGTTCAACCACCTGTTTGGAACTTGCCTTTTGAAATTATGTGTGATGCAAGTGATTATGCTGTTGGTGCTGTTCTAGGATAAAGAGTTGATAAGAAATTGAATGTTATTCATTATGCTAGTAAAACTCTAGACAATGTTCAAAGAAATTATGCTACTACTAAAAAAGAATTTTTAGGAGTGGTGTTTGCTTGTGATAAATTTAGACCTTATATTGTTGATTCCAAAGTAACTGTTCACACAGACCATGCTGCTATTAAATATCTTACGGAAAAGAAAGATGCTAAACCTAGACTTATTCGTTGGGTTCTCTTGTTACAAGAATTTGATTTACATATTATTGATACAAAAAGAGCTGAGAACCCCGTAGCAGATGCTTTGTCTAGGCTTGGAAATGTGCTTGATGACCCACTACCTATTGATGATAGTTTTCTTGATGAGCAGTTAGCTGCAATAAATGTTGCTAATAGTACTCCTTGGTATGCTGATTATCCTAATTACATTGTTGCTAAATATTTACCTCCTAGCTTTACATACCAACAAAAGAAAAAAATATTCTATGATTTAAGACATTACTTTTGGGATGACCCACATCTTTATAAAGAAGGAGTAGATGGTATTATTAGATGTTATGTACCTGAGCATGAACAGGGACAAATCCTACGGAAATGTCACTCTGAGGCTTATGGAGGGCATCATGCTGGAGATAGAACTGCTCACAAGGTATTGGAATCTGGATTTTATTGGCCTACTCTCTTCAAAGATGCCCGTAAGTTTGTCTCATCTTGTGATGAATGCCGAAGAATAGGTAATATTGGTAAGCGTTAGGAAATGCCTATGAATTATTCACTTGCTGTTGAACCATTTGATGTTTGGGGATTTGATTACATGGGACCTTTTCCTTCCTCTAATGGGTATACACATATTTTCGTTGTTGTTGATTATGTTACTAAATGGGTAGAAGCTTTTCCAACTAGTAGTGATGATCAAAACACCTCTATTAAAATGCTTAAGGAAGTTATGTTCCCAAGGTTTGGAGTCCCTATATATTTAATGACTGATGGTGGTTCACATTTTATTCATGGTGCTTTTTGTAAAATGCTTGCCAAGTATGATGTTAACCATATAATTGCATCACCTTATCATCCTCAGTATAGTGGTCAAGTTGAACTTAGCAATAGGGAAATAAAATTAATTTTGCAAAAGACTATCAATAGGTCCAGGAAGAATTGGTCTAAGAAATTAGATGATGCACTTTGGGCTTATAGAACAACATATAAATATCCTATGGGTATGCTCCTTATAAAATGGTTTATGGAAAAGCTTGTCATTCACCTCTTGAGTTAGAACATAAAGCATACTGGGCAGTTAAAGAACTCAACTATGATTTCAAACTTGCCAGTGAAAAGAGGTTATTTGATATTAGCTCTTTAGATGAATTGAAAACCCAGGCTTATGAAAATGCAAAAGTATTCAAAGAGAAATTTAAAAGATGGCATGACAAAAGAATCCAAAAGCGTGAGTTCAAAGTTTGAGAATATGTTCTTTTGTACAACTCTCATTTTAGATTTTTTTTTGCAGAAAGCTCCTCTCGAAATGGGAAGGCCCGTATGTCATCGAGGAGGTATACCAGTCTGGAGCCATCAAAATAAATAATTTCGAAGGCACTAACCCGAAGGTTGTCAACGGGCAACAAATAAAGCATTATATCTCAGGTACGCCTATCAATGTTGAAAGTAATATTATCCAAACTTTGACACTGGAAGAACACATAAAAGAGTCCTTCTGGAACACCCCAGAATCGTCAAAATAAGGAGGTACGTGATTCGGTAAGTAAACGGTCTCTGAAAAATCCGCAAAAATATTGTTTCTTAGTTTTGGAATATTTTAGAATTTTGGAAATAAAGAAACTCCCAGGAAACGTCCCCTGGTGGGCATGAGCCACCCGAGCGCGCCAGGCATGCTTGGCGCACCCAGCTGGGTTGTGCCCACCTGGGGCACCTTCCGGACTCTGTTTTTCTTCTGTTTACTTCGATACAAAATTTATATATACTTCCCGAACATGTTAACCATCGTATCGCAAAGAAATCCTCTGTTCTCTTTTCTTGCTGTTCTTGGTCAGATTTATCAAGCAAGGAAGCTACCGTAAATCCATCCTCGATGGCAGCACAAGCACTGATGGCTGAGGAGGAGGAAGAAGCTTCTTCACCACCAAAGGAGAATGGAGTATCAGGTATGGGCACTCCCCTTAGCTTCCGCCAAGCTTGGGGGAGGTGCCCCGGTATCGTATCATCCCACTATCTTTTTGCTTTTACTTATCCTAGTTCGATCTTTTTGCTTTATATGAAATAAAGTTAGTTCAACCCTTTCTTATTTGAGAGTCTGCTTAGTGATCTATCCTCGTAATTGCGTGCAAGTTATATAATAAAGTTAGTCTGAGTTTTGCTTTCTTTACTCTCATGTTGCAAACAAAGAAAAGAAATAAGAAAGGAAGAGAAAAATAAATAAATAAATCAAAGAAAGGAAATAAATCAATAAGAGCATATACTAACCCTATGGTAGGTGATAGCACCACATAAGGAAAAGTATAAGTAGGAAATTTTATTAGAGATTGACAAACAGAGCATTAGTCAATGATGCAACTCATGAAAGAATTAATAAGGGAAGAGAAGATTCACATATAAATATACTATCCTAGAAATCTTTTGTGATTGTGAGACCTCATCAAAATGTTATATGCCAAAATTGTTGACGTTGGACAAGGAAGACAACTTAATGATTTATGTATATTTATATTCACATAGAAGTCATATTGTCATAGATTCTTTAACATGTGATGCTTGCCCCCTATCTTTGCTAGCCAAAAATTCCGCACCAAGTAGAGATACTACTTGTGCATCCAAAACACTTAAACCCAAATCTTTTTCAAGTGTCCACCATACCTACCTATGGATTGAGCAAGATCCCTCAAGTAAGTTGTCATCGGTGCAAAAAGGCAATAAAAATTGCTTCTAAATATGTGAGACCATTTAGTGTAAGAGAAAACTGGGCGTTGTACGAACTTGGATGACAAAGAATAAAAGCGTAAGACTTCATAATAAAGGTTATCATCTTAAGGGGCAATACAACGCGACATTCTCTTGCACTAAGGGATTGAGCATGCAAACAAATAAGCGCATGGCAACCTCTCCTTCCCTCTGCGAAGGGCCTATCTTTTACCTTTATGTATTTACTTTTATGCAAAGAGTCAAAGTTTTCCTTTTTATTTTTCTCCTTTGGCAAGCATCATGTGGTGAGGAAAGATCTAGGCACATATGTCCAGTTGAATGTAGATAGCATGAGTTATTATTGTTGACATCACCCTTGAGGTGAGTATGTTGGGAGGCGAAACTGTAAGCCCCTATCTTTCTAAGTGTCCGGTTGAAATGTTTTGCTAATGGGTACGAGGTGAGTGTTAGCAATCATTGAATACTATATGATGGTTGAGTATGTGGACTTTATAAAAGGCTCCAACATGTGAATCTTCCTGAAAACATGATGAATTGTAGTTGCAAATTTGACTAAGAACATAGTTTGTTGGTTTTTAATAGAGTTTTTGCTTGACACTTCGATTATGTGATGAACTGTTACATATTCATGGGAAGTATATGATGCCAGTTCAATGATAAAAGTCCTATGTTCAATTTTGTTGGTGTTATAATAGTCAACATGATGCTTCTATGTCCGTATTTTTGTTTTTATCAACACCTCTCTCTCTCTCAAAGCACGTGGACATGTTTTTTGATTTCGGTTTTCGGTTGAGGACAAGCAAGGTCTAAGCTTGGGGGAGTTGGTACGTCCATTTTGCATCATGTTTTCTTACTGTTATTTATAATGTTTTTATCCATAATAATGCTTTTTGAAGTAATTCTAATGCCTTTTATCTCATAATTTGCAAGGTACACACCAAGAGGGAGAATTCTGGCAGTTGGAAATTTGGACCTGAAAAAGCTATGTCAGGCCACCTATTCTGCACAACTCCAAACAAGTTGAACCTTCACGGAGAATTTTTATGGAATATTTAAGGAATATTGGAGCAAATAACTACCAGAGGGGGTCCACTAGGTGGGCACAACCCACCTGGGCGCGCTAGGGAGCCCAAGCGCGCCCTGGTGGGTTGTGCCCTCCTTGGCCCACCTCCGGTGCCCATCTTATAGTATATAAGTCATTAAGAAATAAGGGGGAGACATTCGGGATGAAGCGCCGCTGTCTCAAGGCAGAACTTGGGCAGGAGCACTTCTGCTCTTCGTCGGAGCGATTCTGCTGGGGGAACTTCCCTCCCGGAGGGGGAAATCATCATCATCATCATCACCAACAACTCTCCCATCTTGGGGAGGGCTATCTTCATCAACATCTTCACAGCACCAACTCCTCTCAAACCCTAGTTCATCTCTTGCATCCAATGTTTGTATCAAAACTATAGATTGGTGCCCGTGGGTGACTAGTAGTGTTGATTACATCTTCTAGTTGATTACTATATGGTTTATTTGGTGGAAGATTATATGTTCAGATCCATTATGCTATTTAATACCCCTATGATCTTGAGCATGTTTATCATTTGTGAGTAGTTACTTTCGTTCTTGAGGTCATGGGAGAAATCATGTTGCAAGTAATCATGTGAACTTGATATGTGTTTGATATTTTCATGGTATGTATGTTGTCATTCTCTTAGTGGTGTCATGTGAACGTCGACTACATGACACTTAACCATATTTGGGCCTAAGGGAATGCATTGTGGAGTAGTTATTAGATGGTGGGTTGCGAGAGTGATAGAAGCTTAAACCCGAGTTTATGCGCTATTCCGTAAGGGACCGATTGGATCCAAAAGTTTAATGCCATGGTTAGAATTTATTCTTAACACTTCTCTCGTAGTTGTGGATGCTTGCGAGAGGGTTAATCATAAGTAGGAGGTTTGTTCAAGTAAGAACAACACCTAAGCATCGGTCCGCCTACATATCAAATTGTCAAAGTACCGAACACGAATTAAGCCAACATGATGAAAGTGACTAGATGAAATTCCCATGTACCCTCAAGAACGCCTTGCTTGTTATAAGAGACCATTTTGGCCTGTCCTTTGTCTAAAAAGGATTGGGCTACTTTGCTGCGTACTTATTGTTGCTATCGTTACTTGCTCGTTACAAATTATCTTGCTATCAAACTACTCGCTACTTACAGTTTCAGCACTTTGCAGACATTACCTTACTGAAAACTACTTGTCATTTCCATCTGCTCCTCCTCGGGTTCGACAGTCTTACTTATTTAAAAGAGCTACAATTGATCCCCTATACTTGTGGGTCATCATTGAGAACCATGTTCAAGTAGAGATTACAACGGGGAGAAGAGGTGTTGAACCGCTGCATAGAGGGGGAGAGAGTTGGTGATGACGGTGGCGAAGTTGTTGGTGTAGATTTCCGTCACGATGATGGCCTCGGCGGTGTTCCGGCGCCACCGGGAGAGAGGGGGTGAGGGAGTCCTGGACTAAGGGGTTCTCGGGCGTCCGGTCTATCCGATATGGGCCGGACTAGTGGGCCGTCAAGATACAAGGAAGATGACCAACTCTTGTGTCCGGTTAGGACTCCCGTATGCGTGAACGACAAGTTTAGGTGTCCAGATATACTGTTTCCTTTCTGTTAAACCGACTTTGTACAACCCCAAGCCCCGGTATCTATATAAACCAGAGGGTTTAGACCGAAGGCAGGATCATAACATTGATAGGCTAACCGAGCTAGGGCTTAGCCATTACGATCTCGAGGTAGATCAACTCTTGTAACCCCTATACTCATCGAATATAATCAAGCAGGAGTAGGGTTTTACCTCCATTAAGAGGGCCCAAACCTGGGTAAACATTGTGTCCCTTTAATCATTGTTACCATTGATCTCAGACATACAACTTGGGCCCCCCTACTCGAGATATGCCGGTTTTGACACTGACATTGGTGCTTTCATTGAGAGCTCCGATGTATCGTCAACAGAAGGATTGATGGAGCGCCTCTTCATCGAGAATGACACCGCGTCCAGGGAAACCTTTCTTCTCGGACAGGTCTTTGTGTTTGGCGGCTTCGTGCTTCGTGCCAACTCGACTGGCCGCCTCGAGCAGGTCGACAGTTACGCCCCCGGCCACCAGATCAGGTTTGGAAACCTGGACTACATCGCTGATATCCGAGGAGATCTGATCTTCGAGGGGTTCACGACCTCGGTTGCCGCCCCTTTCCCCCATAAAGGAAGCTCTTCAGATCTGCTCTCAGATCCCGTTCAGGGGTCAACACTCATACCCGCCTTGGCCTTAGATCCAAGGCGGGTCGTGTCGTCCGAAGATGGGAGGATCAGCCCCGCCAGACTCTTTTCTACCATGGAACTTTCGATCGGAGACCCAGATGCGTTTTTGGACTCGCCTCTGGATGACAACTCCGAACTTTCATGGTCTAGGTTGATCGGGCCCGACCAGGCGTCTGTCGCCGAACTCAGCCCTCCAGATCTACAGACTCCCAGCCAACTTTCGCCCTTTGACGAAGCACTGGGTTTAATGCGATCTCTCCCAATTACAGAAGCTTTGACTCTGAACTACACCCAGCATGGGCTGGGGGCTGGGAGCGGGGAATTTTATGACCCGCCCACCACCCACTTAATAGCCACTATCGAGGATTTAACTGACGTGCTAGACAACGCGTCCGAAGACATCGACGGTATGGACGACGATGCTGACACCGAATCAGGCCAAGTCCCACCCATCATAGGGCGTTGGACGGCCACTTCAACCTATGATGTATACATGGTGGACATTCCTGAGAAGAAGGACGATGATGGCATTCAAGATCCAGAGAAGGACAAGCCCGTCGACAAACCACCAAAGCGCCGACGTCAGTGGTGCCGCTCATGATCGCGTTGGGCTAAGGATAGTAATACCGGCACCAGAGATAATGAGACTCTGGATGATGCCGAAGATCCCGAACACCCTGTCTAGCCCACATCCGAACAAGATGAGAGCGAAGAGGGTCAATATAGCCCCAAACACGCTGATCATGAAGATTCAGAGGACAACAACTATATGCAAGTCTCTGAAGAGGATGTTAGCCTTGGTGACGAGGATTTTATTGTCCCAGAGGAACCTCTCGAACAAGAACACTTTAAGCGACAACTCATCGCCACTACATGGAGCCTGAAAAAGAAACAACAGTAGCTCAAAGCTGAATAGGATACTGTCGGTGTCAAAACCGGCGGATCTCGGGTAGGGGCTCCCGAACTGTGCATCTAGGCGGATGGTAACAGGAGACAAGGGACACAATGTTTTACCCAGGTTCGGGCCCTCTTGATGGAGGTAAAACCCTACGTCCTGCTTGATTGATATTGATGATGTGGGTATTACTAGAGTAGATCTACCACGAGATCAAGGAGGCTAAACCCTAGAAGCTAGCCTATGGTATGATTGTTGTTCGTCATACGGACTAAAGCCATCTGGTTTATATAGACACCGGAGAGGGCTAGGGTTACACAGAGTTGGTTACAATGGTAGGAGATCTACATATCCGTATCGCCAAGCTTGCCTTCCACGCCAAGGAAAGTCCCATCCGGACACGGGACGAAGTCTTCAATCTTGTATCTTCATAGTCTTGGAGTCCGTCCGATGATGATAGTTCGGCTATCCGGACACCCCCTAGTCCAGGACTCCCTCAGTAGCCCCTGAACCAGGCTTCAATGACGACGAGTCCGGCGCGCATATTGTCTTCGGTGTTGCAAGGCGGGTTCCTCCTCCTAATAATTTATAGAAGATTGTGAACACCAGGATAGTGTCCGGCTCTACAAAATAAATTCCACATACCACCATAGAGAGAATAATATTTACACAAGTTTAATCTGCTGACGTATTTTGTGGTGTGACGTCACACCACAACCAAGCCTTTACTCGAATCGTTTTTATTATACCACCTCCATGCATCTAGCGAAGCGGTTTCTTTGGCACGTCTTGTCGAAGCAGAGATCGTGTTCCCCTTATTCCGGGATTCTCATTAATACGGACGTGGGTAACCCAACCGCGCCCGTTTCCATGCCCCCTCCATCGAAGGCGGGTTCCAAACGGTCACGGGGACGGCTCTTGGTATTCTTCCTCTTTATAATGAGACCAAGGCCCGCTCTTTTTCGCCAATCCTCAATCGAATCCGCCCCTCGCCCCGAGTTCCAACACCCAGGGCTCCAGATTCGGGTACTTTTGACCTTCGATAATGTCTGGCTCCGACCTACGAGGCTGGTGGATGCCTTCCTCTGTCATGGAAGAGGACGTGCTAAAGCTGAGAGATGCCAGGTACTTAACCTACGAGATTTCGCATAGGTTGCCTGCCCGAGGGCAAGTTATTCCTACTCCCGAGCCCGGCGAGAGCGTCGTGTTCGTATCTCACTTCCGTCGGGGTTTAGGCTTCCCAATGGATCCCTTCGTGAGGGGGCTCATGTTTTACTATGGGCTGGAATTCCATGATTTGGCTCCAGAGTCCATCCTCCACATCTCATCTTTCATTGTCGTCTGCGAAGCCTTCCTCCGCACAACCCCTCACTTCAGCTTGTGGCTCAAAACCTTCAACGTGGATCCGAAGATGATTGAGGGGTGTCAGGCAGAGTGCGGCGGGGCGGTTATAAGTAAGAGGGTTGATGCTCCATGGACCGAGGGCTCTTTTCAGGAGGAGCTCGGCTTGTGGCAACAGGAGTGGTTCTATATCACCGCTCCCAGGGGTAGTAGGCAGAGGCCGCCGTCCGCCTTTCTCCCGGGCCCTCCACAACGGCTGACGTCATGGGTCAACAAAGGGCTTGACTGGGGGCCATCCAAAGACGTCCCCCTCTTGCAGGGCCGGATTCGAGACCTCCAAGAAAGGGAGATCAATCTGGTCGTAGTGACACAGGTTATGCTGATTCAGCGCCTTCTGCCTTGCAAACGTCGCCCTCTCCGCTTGTGGGAATTTAATCCGGAGGGACCATGAGCTCTCCAACACTTCATGGGTTTGACACCCGTGGAGATGTACAAACTGTTCTTCGGATCGCAAAAGATGCGTCCGGACTTGACCGAGGACGCTGGCCTAAGCTGCAATCGCCCGGATTCTCAAGTAAGTATCCCTGTGTCCGGACACATTGTCCATTCATCTATCATGGGTTTGCCTTTTAACCAGCTATCCCTTGGACAGGAGTGGATAGCACAAGCAAAACTGATACGGTGTCCGGCCCCCCTCCCTGAGACCACGTCGGATCCCGTATTAATCAAAATGTTGGAAGTTGCACCCTCGGAGGATGGCGAAGGGGCGCACAGGGAAACTACCACCTCTGCCAAGGAGGCTTTCAGTAAGGGGGGAATCGAGAATCCCTCCCTTCAGGGGGAGAAGAGGACCACTTCCGAAGACCCGGAGGCCAAGGCCTCAAAGCGGGGAAAGAAATCTGCACCGGAAGGTCCTGTGCCGGGAAGAGCCCCGGCCGCACAGTCTCCCCAAAGGAATCAGCCCTCCAGCGAGCCGTAAGTAAAAAAGGGGAAGTTTGGTAATAGGGGACATTCCTACTTTATTTCTGAGGGTAACCGAAGTTTTCACCTTGTAGTTCGGATCTTAGCCCTTCTCAGCAGAGCTCATCTTCGGGGGACCTTCGTCCGGAGATGATGGAGAGCGAAATGCCTCCATCTGCCGCCCCGTCGGGCGGGGCGGACGATCCTGAGGTGTCGTCACGGAGGGTCTCCCCGAATCCGACGGGGTCGGGGAGTTCGGCACCCACTGGAGTATGGCCGGTGGAGCTGCAGGATTTGCTCGAGAGGGCGTCTATCTCAGAAGATCACCGCACTTTAATGAGTATGGTGATTGAAAGGATCTCATCCGCCAAGAGTGGGTTGCAAGAGGCCGTCGGATATTTGCTGACGGGGTTTGAGGTACGCAAAAAATGACATACCTTTTGATAGTTTTGCACATAGAGTGTGCCCTGTATAGATAGTAGCCCATGAGACTTGGGATGCTGTCGAAAGTGACAGCGTACCGAGGATCATAGTCTCAATTATAGAATGTCACCTTTCCTATGCAGGTGGCGGAACGTTCGGTGGCCAGTCGGACTGATGGAGTTGCCGAGCTGAAGCGGCAACTTGATGTTGCGGATGCGGACATCACGCTGGTCAATAAACGACTTGACGAGTCACAAGGTAGGTGGTTTCTCTGCGGTCACCTAGTGAGGGAACTAATGCCCGTTCCTTACAATTAGTATGCTTGATGCAGATGGTGCCACTGCTGTGGAAAACCTTCGAGCAGAGCTTGCTCGAGCCAAGGAGCAAGCCAGGAAAAGTGATGCGGCTGCCTCGAAGGCAGCGGAGGAATTAAAAGCCGAAAAGGCTGCTCACTGCCGAAGCAGGGAGGAGATGGCCGGAACGGCCGTGAAATTAAAATATGCTACCGACCGCTATGAGGTTCTTGAAAGAGAACGCCGAGCGGAGCAAGAGGACCTGAAGAAGGCCGCCGCCGACGCCAAGGATGCCCGTTGCGTGATGCGGGCTATGAAGGAGGAACTACGTCAGGCCGGAGACATTGCGGCTGGAAAGCCCTTTCTGCTGCGTAGGAAGTTCACGGATCCGAAGTATGCTCAGTTGGGCCAATTCTGTGGTGCGGAGGATCCTTATCTGGATTTGGCGGCGAGTGCGGCGGACGCAGTCGTGCACTTCCGAAGCTAGAAGGATCACAAAATGGAAGAGCTTTTCTGGTCTCAATTCCATAGTCCGGAGCGTCCGCTTTCGTTGTCCGATCGGTTGGCTAAGTGGGCTGAGCTGAATAGATTGACCGGACTTGCCATGACGAATGTGGTGGCTCATCTGTGGCCAGAAAGGCCCAAGCCGAAGAGTTATTTTGGTTTGTTGCAGCAATTCCTTGAGGCGGTGCCACATATCAAGGCGATGCAGCGGTCGGCATGCATAGAGGGTGCACGGATGGCTCTCGCCCGTGTTAAGACATACTGGGCGGAGATGGATGCTACCGATGTTGCATCCCGAGGTTCGGACAAAAGCCGATTACCCGCCGAGCACTATTTTGAGGAAGTCCTGCAGGGCGCTCATTTAATAGAGTCGCAGTGCTCGAAAGATGTTATGTTCAAATGACATATATGATTTGTGGGATCATATTTATAATGTAACGACTTTTTATACTTGTGCGTTCAAGTACTGGACTATCTCCTGTGTGACCGTATATGTGTGTATAACCTGAAAGATGGCAGTCTTTGGCTTCAGCCCCCACGCACATGGTGCGGGGGTGTTTGCAAAAAAGCACTTTTTCACACTTAATCCAACGTCTTGGTCCTTTGAAGGAGGTGATAGCATAGCAAACTAGGCAACCGGACTATAATGCTTTATCACTTTCACTTAGCCATAGGAGATCGATGGTGGGGCTACTATATAGCCCCTAGAGGCACCGTGCTCTCCGAACTCAGGGCACGTATGTGCCTGACTGGGAAGCGGTCCTTCGTCAAAGCGGAGGAATTCTAAACATTCTAGTAGTCGATCGAGTGGTTGACCAGTCTCTCGCTATATCATGACAGTCAGTTTTCGGCTTTCTCTACTGAGGTGCTCGCCCGGCCGAACCGAGGCACAATCATAGTAGTTCTCCTGGTGCTGCGTTAGCCGATGGAGCGGAACGTAAGGCAGCAAAACATAGGAGCTGGGCAAACCCAACATTTGACCAAAGACATGATTCGGAGCTGATGCATATAAGGCCTAACTCGAGACGCCGAACACTCCCTGAGGTATTCGGTCTTTATGATACCAGGCAGAACAATGCCCTAAGCCCCTAGTGTCCAGGTACGGGCGAGAACTTCTGACGCGGCCGATGCCAAAACGCCAGCCTCCTCCTTGGTTATGGTAGTAACCCGGGGGATGCGTATCAACAAGAGACAGTAAGAAAGGTTTACGCAGGGTCTTAATCTGAAAAGAATCCTTGCAACGGGTCCCTGCTGCACGTCTGCGCCTGTGTCTCCGTTGTGCTGTATCCTGGACGGGTGTAGCACGTGCTTCATCTGAAAAAGAGAAGAATCTTAGTTTGGAAAAAATATCGTGCAAAAGATGTATTTAAAATAAAGTATGATTTGGAAGATGAATAAAGTTGAGATTTATTGGCTCTCATCGTTTATACGTGCAGCCCCTTGTAAAGAGGTATGCGGCTGGGAAGCCCCTTGTTTATTTATGCCGGACTCGCCTAACTGTGTCCGAGGTCTGAATGACCTGTTTTTAGGGGCTTTTGACTAGCAAGGTCGGATTAGTGTGTGGCTGTCAAGGCAGTCTCACGTTTTCTGTGGTCGAGGAACACCCGGAATTACCCTTTAATGAGATTATGCCGCGTGGACCGGGCATTTTAAGCGTAAGAGACGTGTAATGCGGTACTGCATTAAAGCGGGCGAAAGCTTCACGTCCCAGTAGTGCTTGATGGCTACTTTTGAATGGGGCGATATGGAAAGTGAACTTTTCACGACGGAGTTTGTCGGATGAACCGAACACAACCTCTAGTAGTACAGAGCCTATGCAATTGGCGTAAAGACCTGGCGTCACTCCTTTGAAGGAAGTGCTGCTACGGTGAATTTTGTTAGGGTCTATCCCCATTCTGCGGATGGTGTCCTGGTATAGCAGGTTTATATCGCTGCCGCCATCCATTAGGACTTGTGTGAATTGTAGTCCATTGATTATGGGATCCAATACCAAAGCAGTCCCTCCTGCGTTTTGAACACTTCTGGAGTAATCCTGATGGTCGAAAGTAATTGGTTTAAACATCCAATTTCGGGACTCTGCTGTGGTGGAACGTGCGGCGCGTGTCTTAGCAGGTGACGCACTATTTTTCCTTGTGATCACATGAAGTGAGTTCACTGTTTTGACTTCTAGTGGGAAAGTCTTCTGTTTCCCGGTGTGCTGCTTGTGGGGTTCGTCGTCTTCGCTTGGTCTGTCGAGCCCCTTATGTTCAGCGTTAAGTCGGTCGGACTGCTTGAAGACCCAACAATCTCTGTGGGTATGGTTTGCAGGCTTCTCGGGGGTACTATGGATTTGACACATCCTATCCAAGATTTTATTTAGGTTGGATAGCTCATCACTGTTGTCCTTAAGAGGCAGTGTTTTATTATTCGGCCGAGAGCTTTTGAATCCGGCGTTGACCGCCGTGCTATTTGGGCCATTTTCCTTATTCTGGCGCTGATCTTTTCTGCGTCGTGATTTCCCATTTCCATCCCGGACCTCGGATGTACTTGGGTCGCTGGTACTACATCTTGCCAGCCAGCTATCTTCCCCCGTGCAAAAGCGGGTCATGAGGCTTGTTAGCGCGGCCATTGTTCTTGGATTTTCCTGGCCGAGGTGTCTGGCGAGCCATTCGTCTCGGACATTATGTTTAAAAGCTGCTAAGGCTTCGGTGTCCGGACAATCGACTATTTGGTTCTTTTTGGTGAGGAACCTGCTCCAAAATTTGCGTGCTGACTCTCCGGGTTGTTGAGTTATGTGACTTAAATCGCCTGCATCCGGAGGGCGGACATAAGTCCCCTGAAAATTTGCTCGAAACGCATCCTCGAGCTCTTCCCAACTTCCAATGGTATTTTCTGGGAGGCTTTTGAGCCAATGCCGAGCTGGCCCTTTGAACTTGAGGGGTAGGTATTTTATGGCATGGAGATCATCTCCTCTGGCCATATGTATGTGTAGGATATAATCCTCAATCCAGACTCCGGGGTCTGTTGTTCCGTCATATGCCTCTATGTTGACGGGTTTGAATCCCGCTGGAAATTCATGATCCAGTACCTCATCGGTGAAACATAGTGGGTGTGCGGCGCCCCTGTATTTAGGTGTGCCGTTGTCAAACACTCGGCGGGTTGTGTTGCTCCCTGGAGTCTTCTTTTTTGGCCCATAGATGGACCTGACCGGGCCATCCTTTTTGCGAGGATCCTTATGTGGATTGTGAGCCGGCTGGTATGCGGCGCCGCTTGCCGCTCTTAGCCTGTCATCTGGTTGTCTATCCGGCCAGGAGGCCTCTTTCTCTTTTTGACTGTGGGGGCTCTACGGCCTCCTCGTCAAATTCGGGCAACAACTTGCGCTTCGGGTAGCTCTTTGTTTGGTGACTATTTGCTGTATTTATCTGCGGTATTGAGTACTTTGCTCCATCTTATTCTGAGTGCGTCCTTCGCTGTTTTGAGCTTTCGCTTTTGCTTTTCATACTTCTTGCAGTGGCGACAAGCCTTTTATGAAGGTTCTTATGCTCCGATGATGTGTCCGGCGTGAGATTGTCTGCACTGTTGTTTTCGCCGGGGATGGGTTGCTTGTCCGGTTCATCCTGTTCGGATGGTTGCTTGGTGGCATGTTCGTCTTCCACGGCTTCGCCCTGCTCTAAGGCTGGGTCGGTATGGGTGCCGTTTTTATCGAGGTGGGACTTCGGGCGGCGCTTGCGTCGCCGTTTTGGTTGTTTGTCGGGGGAGTTGTCCTTCGCCACGTCCTGTTGTTCCTCGTTATCGCTTCCCTTTGGAGTATCCACCATGTATACGTCGTGCGTTGAGGTGGCTTTCCAGTGCCCAGTAGGCGCTGGTTCTTGGTCGTCTCCGGCATTGTCGTCCATACCGTCGATGTCTTCGGAGTCGAGGTCTAGCATGTCGGTTAAATCGTCGACAGTGGCTACTAAATGGGTGACCGCAGTCTGGCCAGGGCTCTCCTGATAACGAGAGATACTTTAGCGAACTCAAGATATCGCCAAAAGGTGAGTGTTGAAAGATGTCCGCAGCGGTGAACTGCATGATTCGGTTGAAGGGGGCGCGGGAGGCTCGGAGTCCGGCACCTCGGAGTCACGAGCTTCACAAGGGACAAGGTCAGTGTTCGGCTCTATCGCCGTAGAGGTTGCTGCCCCCGAGGCGGTGTCTAGCCACCCGTCCTCGATCTGCACAGCCGGCTCCGAATTGAAGATCGGAGCGGACTCGTGTGCAGCCTCCAGGGTACTGTCTGGCTGCAGAGCTAAATCATGCCCGTCGTGACAGTGCGGCGCGCTCGGCTGTGGCTCGAATCCATCGAAGATCAAGTCCCTGCGGATGTCAGCCGTGAATTTCAACTTCCAAATCTAACCTGACGGCCAGGGGCGTAGCTTTCGATCTGCTCCAGACGGCCAAGCGAATTGGCCCGTAGTGCAAAGCCGCCGAATACGAAGATCTGTCCGGGGAGAAAGGTCTCACCCTGGACTGCGTCGTTGTTGATGATCGAAGAAGCCATCGAGCCTATCGGTGACGACACAGAGGAACTCTCAATGAATGCACCAATGTCGGTGTCAAAACCAGCGGATCTCGGGTAGGGGGTCCCGAACTGTGCGTCTAGGCGGATGGTAACATGAGACAAGGGAGACAATGTTTTACCCAGGTTCAGACCCTCTTGATGGAGGTAAAACGCTATGTCCTGCTTGATTGATATTGATGATGTGGGTATTACAAGAGTAGATCTACCACGAGATCAAGGAGGCTAAACCCTAGAAGCTAGCCTATGGTATGATTGTTCTTCGTCCTACGGACTAAAGCCATCTGGTTTATATAGACACCGGAGAGGGCTAGGGTTACACAGAGTCAGTTATAATGGTAGGAGATCTACATATCCGTATCGCCAAGCTTGCCTTCCACGCCAAGGAAAGTCCCATCCAGACACGGGACGAAGTCTTCAATCTTGTATCTTCATAGTCTTGGAGTCCGGCCGATGATGATAGTTCACCTATCCGG
Organism: Triticum aestivum; assembly: GCF_018294505.1. NCBI lineage: Eukaryota > Viridiplantae > Streptophyta > Magnoliopsida > Poales > Poaceae > Triticum > Triticum aestivum. The sequence goes on from NC_057798.1 coordinate 484,914,163, forward strand.
ACACCCCCTAGTCCAGGACTCCCTCAGATACGCTCAATGAAAGGTGGACAAAGGTCCTGGCCACCAAGGAGTATGGCCACGAGCGACCTGTAAAAAGTTACCCCAAGCACAAGCTGTTGCCACAATTCAACGACGAAGCCCTTGAGCCAATACCATCGAATCACAATCAGGCAGATCAACTAGACTGACCACCACGTGGATGGGATAAAGCGGCACATCAAGCCGAACACCAGCCCGCACCACCTCGCCGGAGAGGCAAGGAGACAGCAGTTGTGGGCTATACATATAACTTGCATCAGGACCTGGCCAATAAAGCCGGCCAGACCAGATCGATCTATGGATCAAGAGGCTGCGCTCCGGCACAAGATAACGGCTATGAAGCCCGGTGTGATGAACATTACAATATTCGGGACCAGTACCGAACTCAGATTTCATTCGATCTCCTCCACGATGTCGCACGGTATAGGGGCGCCGCACATCCTACGTGCTTTACCGATGAGGTAATGCAGCACCAGTTTCCGGAAGGGTTCAAACCCGTAAACATCGAACAGTACAATGGAACGACGGATCCGGCTATCTGGATCGAAGATTTTCTTCTCCGCATTCATATGGCTCATGGAGATGATCTTCACGCCATTAAATATCTCCCTCTAAAGCTGAAAGGACCAGCACAACACTGGTTGAACAACCTCCTAGAGAACTCCATTGGAAGCTGGAAAGATTTAGAAGATGCTTTTTGGGCCAACTTTCAGGGCACTAATGTCCGGCCATCAGATGCTGATGACCTAAGTCACATAATCCAGCAACCTGGCGAATCGACTCGCAAGCTTTGGAATCGGTTCCTAATTAAAAAGAACCAAATCATGGACTGTCTGGACGCCGAAGCCTTAACAACCTTCAAACACAGCGTCCGCAACGAATGGCTCGCACGACACCTCGGGCAGGAAAAGCCAAGACCATGGCAGCCTTAACTGCACTTATGACCCGTTTCTATGCGGGTGAAGATAACTGGTTGGCTCGTAGAAGCAACAACTCCGGTGACCCCGGCACTTCTGAGGCCAGGGACGGCAATGGTAGACCACGCCGCAATAAAAGCACACATCGGAGCAGTAATGACGACACGGATGATACGACAGTCAATGCCGGATTTAGTGGTTCCGAATCCGGTTAGCAGAAGAAACCTTTCAAAGGCAACATGGATGGTCCATCCAGCTTGGACAAAATCCTTGAGATGCCCTGTTGGATTCATGGCACACCCGATAAGCCTGCTAACCACACCAACAGGAACTGTTGGGTTTTCAAACAGGCCAGTAAGATAAATAAAGAACACAAGGGAAAGGGACCTCCAAGTGAAGACAATGATGAGCCCCGCCAGCCGAACACCAGGGGCCAAAAGCAGTTTCCCCCCGAGGTGAAAACAGTGAACATGATCTATACCACTCACATTCCCAAAAGGGAGCGCAAGTGCGCACTAAGGGACGTCTACGCCGTAGAGCCTGTCGCCCCAAAATTAAACCCATGGTCAGCCTATCCGATCACTTTTGATCACAGGGATCACCTAACCAGTATCCGTCACGGGGGTTTGGCCGCCATGGTACTCGATCCAATTTTCGATGGATACCATCTGACTAGAGTCCTTATGGACGGTGGCAGCAGTCTCAACTTAATTTATCAAGACACTTTCCGCAAGATGGGCATTGACCCATCAAGAATCAAGCCTAGTAACACTACCTTTAAAGGTGTGATACCTGGCGTGGAGGCCTGTTGTACGGGCTCACTGACATTGGAGGTAGTATTCGTCTCCCCAGGCAACTTCCGAAGTGAAGAACTGATCTTCGACATCGTCCCCTTCTGCAGTGGTTATCACGCACTGCTCGGACAAACCACCTTTTCACTCGCTTTAATGCGGTCCCACACTATGCTTATTTGAAGCTTAAGATGCCTGTACTATGCGGTGTCATTACAGGCAATGGAAATATGGAGCACCCCCTCCGTGCTGAAGAGCACACCGCGGCCCTTGCAGCCAAGGTGTATGGCGGCCTTATCAAGCCGAATATTTCATTGGAAATTAAAGCCAACAACATCTCTAAACGAGTCCGGTCCATGCATCACTGCGATAACTCGGCGGATCCGGACCTCAATTAGCAGTTCGGCCTCCGCCGATTGTCGGTGTCAAAACTGGCAGATATCGGGTAGGGGGGCCCAAGCTGTGCGTCTGAGGATCAATGGTAACTATGGAGAAGGGACACAATGTTTACCCAGGTTTGGGCCCTTTAATGGAGATAAAACCCTACCCTGCTTGATTATATTCGAGGGTATAGGGGTTACAAGAGTTGATCTACCACGAGATCGATTCGGCTAACCCTAGATAGCTAGCCTAGCAATGTTGTGATCGTGCCTCTGATCTAACCCTCCTGTTTATATAGACACTGGAGGGGCTTAGGGTTGTACAAAGTCAGTTTTACAGAAAGGAATAATATATCCGGACACCTATACTTGCCATCCACGCATGTGAGAGTCCCCACCGGACACGAGAGGTAATCTTCTCTCTTGTATCTTGACGGCCCATCAGTCCGGCCCACATCAATAGACCGTACGCCCAAGGACCCCCTAATCCAGGACTCCCACAGTAGCCCCTGAACCAGTCTTCAATGATGGTGTATTCGGTGCTCAGATAGTCTTCGGCATTGCAAGGCGGGTTCCTTAAAGAATACACATTGGCTTTCCTCTGTGAAAGAATTGTATCCAACTTTTCATAGTAAACACAACCCTTAGCTGCGAAGGCAGGATATATAAAAAATAAGAATAGTGTCTTTTACTGACAACTTTTTCGATGAAGCGTCAGACTTGACCCTTCGGCATTTTGAACCGTTTTCATACCCCGCGTTCCGTGATTTGAGGCCATGCCTCATTGGCACGTCCTGTCAAACAGAGATCGCGCCCACTTAATACGTGATTGCATATCAATGATATTTGGGTACTCCAACCGTTTGTGGTGCATGCCTTCCTTGGGAATAGGCAAGAGTCAAGGCACGAGTGGCGGGCGGTTGGTATTTTTACTGCCTATAAGAGGGCAAGGGACCCCCACTTTCCTCCCATGCCTTCACATACCCTCAGTCTTCCAATCTCCCAAGCTTTCTGCACCAGCAAAGTCCACGTCTCTCTCACCACCACCACCACCTACTCCGACCATGGCCAGAGCCGGCTCCAAAGGCAAGTGGAAGGCCTCCTCTGCGGCAGAGAAGGAGATAACTGATCTCCGGAGTGTGGGCTACCTCGCCGCTGATATCAAGCACCGGCTTCCCTCTGAAGGTCAGATCATTCCCACTCCGGAGCCCGGCGAATGGGTCATCTTCCTTCCCCACTTCCTTACAGGGTTAGGTTTTCCACTCCACCGTTCGTCCGCGGGCTCATGTACTACTACGGGCTTGATTTCCGCGATCTAGCCCCGAACTTATTCCTCCACATATCGGTGTTCATAGTCATGTGTGAGGCTCTTCTCCGCGTCTGGCCACACTTAGGCCTATGGCTCAAGGTCTTCAACATGAAGACGAAGGTGGTTGACCGGCAATATGCAGATTGCGATGGAGCTACGATTAGCAAGCTGCCAAACACCACTTGGCCAAAGGGGGTCTTTGTGGAGGCCGTGAAGATCTGGCAACAGGAGTGGTTCAATATCACCGAGCCGTGCCGCACTAATTGGGCGGCCATTCCAGAGTTCAGATCCGGACCCCCCATGAGGCTCACCTCCTGGAACACGAAGGGACTTGACCGGGGGCCCCAGACGGAGGTGCTAGCGCTGCAGACATGCATTACCAACATGCTGGGTAAGAACGTTGGTCTAACCAACGTGGTTCATATCATGCTTTTCCGCCGCATTCTCCCCTGCCAGCGCCGGGCTTCCCCCATGTGGGAATTCAAGGCGGAGGATCCGCGAACGCTGTAGCACTTCTTCGGCACCACGCACGAAGGAATGTGGAAACTGCTTTTCAAGGCGCAGAAGAGCAGCTGGCCTATGGAGACCGAGGACATCGGCCTCAACATCGCGTATCCGGCCTCTCCAATGAGTATTTGATACCTCCGAAGACATACCTAGTATAGACATATATTCGATCTATGCCGAACTAATCAACCCATTTTTCGTTACCGGGCTGGACCAAGAAGTCGGAGCGGATCAAGTGTCCGGCTCCACTGCCCAAAAACCCAATCACTCCTCAGCTAGAGGAGATGCTGGTCCCGGCACCATATCAGCCGCCGGAGAAGAAGGCCAAGAAGAAAAGCAGGGGGCCCAATAACGGGCCCCACCACAAAGGTCCTCCGGATGCTGTGTCCGGAGAGGCCGAGCCCATCTCCTCCCGCAAGGAAGACGAGGACGAAGAAGAGGGGGAGGATGATGATGATGAGGGAAGAGCGACTCCCCCCTCAAGACAAGGAGGGGGGAAAGGACAGCCTCCGAGAACCTGGAGGGGGCGACACCGAAGAAAGTGCGGGTGATCCTCTTGAATAGTCTGGACACGGAGTCCGAACATAGCCCGGGGCGGTTCCAAAGGGAGAAGCCCCTGGCCAAAACGTAAGTATTAGAAACTTACTCATCCAATTATCGCTTTAATATGCCTTTGTCATGCTCAACTTCTTTTATGCTTTTTAGCCCTCCACGCGAGATCTCGACCCCCTCTTCTTCTAGGGGGAACTCTCTAGCCCCTGGGGAGGCGGAGAGTGATGGCCAATCTCGCGTCCTTTCTCCCCCTACCATGGAGGACATCGAGGTGTCATCCCAAAAACCATCTCTTGGTCGGGGAGGGGCGGACGAGACCGTCCAGAAGGCGTCTGAGGACAATGCCTCGGACATTGTAGAGCGGGGCACGACGACCCCCATGACCGTCGAGGGTGGGGGGCTTCAACAGTCCGGGCCTCCACCGAACACTGTCCTGGAGCCTAGTTCGGCTCCAGGTTCAGACCAACATCCACCTTCGAAAGAGGAGGGAGGAGAAGGAGCTCTGTCGGCGGCATCTGTCAATCCGGAGGCCACTAACACTATGCGGGAGGCACTGGAACATGCCTCCATCATAGAGGAACACCGCACCCTTATGGGTGCGGCTATGGAGAAGGTTCAGTCCGCGAAGAGCAAACTGACCGAAGCCTTCCACAGCCTACTGACAGGCTTCGAGGTAAGCGGCGTAATATTCTTCATGAGTATTCTGTATATATATGTGTGAGGCGAAGCCCATGTGTATACAGTAGCCCTTGAGACTTTGTCCAGATGAGAACAATCCAAACAGAGGATCATTAACCAGTATATAATGCACTGTATTTTGTATTGGACATGCTTTGAAACTGGTGGCTACTGCTCAGGCTGCAGAAATTGCCGATCTCAATCGAAAGCTTTGGCTATCCGATGAGGAACTCGACTGTACCAACAAGCGGTTCGACAAAACCCAAGGTATGCGGTATTTCAGTGTATCCAAAAATTATATTCGCGTGTAGTCGGTTTGAAACTGACTAAAAATGTTATGAATATGCTCACAGTTGGCGTGGCCGAGGTCGAGTCCCTCAAGAGCTCCCTTGCCAAAGCCAAGAGGGAGGCAGAAGCAAGCAAGGTGGCTACAGCCAAGGAGGCCAAGGCTCTAGAGGAAGACCAAACCACCCACTGAAAACACGAGGCGTGGGTGGGGGAAGTAGAACAGGAGGTCAAGAACACCATCGCAAGGTGCGAGTCCTTGGAGCAGAAGAGTTCGGAGCAGGTCTCCGAACTCACCAAAGCTCTTGAGAACCTGAAGGAGGCCCGGGTTGATGCCTAGGGCACTCGCCAGGAGATACAAGAGGCGAAGCAGATTGCGGCCGATAAGGCCTTTATCATGCAGAGCAGATATAGTAGTAAGAGATATATTTTACTGACCAGAGTTTGCAGTTCTCCAGGCGCCTTTGCTGATCTGCCGGGGAGTGTTGCGGATGCCGCTGCATTCTTCTGAGCTGAGTTGGCAAGCTCGACGCAAGTTATTCTGGACGCAGTACCTTGCGTTGGAACTTCCCGTGCCCCTAAGCAACCAGCTGAAGCACTTGTCTGAGCTGCACAGGGTGGCCGGACTGGCTATGAAGGATGTTATAGTCCTCTTGTGGCCAGCCGACTCCATCCCTAATAGTCACTTCGAACTGGTGAAGAGGCTAGTGGAGGCACTTCCTCGGCTCAATGCCCTCAAGCGGTTGTCCTGCATTGAAGGTGTCCGGATGACCTTTTCCCATGTCAAGGTGCAGTGGGCAAAGATGAAGGCCACCGAGATCGCCCCTGCTGGGCCACCTGAGGGCAAGGAGCACCGGTAGTCGGAGAGGTACTTCGACGAGGTCCTCGAGGGAGCCCGTATTGTAGAAGGCTAGTGCTCCAAGGACATTATATTTGAGTAGTTGTGTCCAGTTTGTAAGAGTCATGCAAATGAACTCATTATGTAAAAAACGGTTATGCCTTTAATGATTAGTTTATCCTCCTATTTTGGCTATTTATATGTCTGAAAGTTTACTAGTCGTTGGCTTCAACCCCCACGTAAATATTACCGGGGTGTTCGGGAACGCATGAGAACACTTTATCCAACGTCTTGGTCCAATGTAGGAGGCGTCTTGCGAGGGGAACCAGGCAATCAGAGTATGCGGCTTTAGTACTTCCACTTAGCCCTTAGAGTCCATTGGTGGCGCTAAGTACTAGCCCCTCGTTGCATGATCGGCAATCCGGAGTGCGGCGCCTTTGCAACGCGGCTGGTCAAAAAACCCAGCCCCTCGTATAACTCGGCATAAATCGTGAACGATACATAGTATAACACTAAGTCACCGGATCGGTGACCCGCTCTCGCTTATCATGACAAGTCAGTTTTCGGCTTTCTCTACAGAGGTACTTGACCGGACGAACTGGAAATACAATCGCAGTAGTTCTCCCTTTACTACCTTAGCCAAACTTGCGGAACGTAAGGTGGCAAACACAGGAACCGGGCAACCCAACTATAGACCAAAGACATGATTCGGAGGTGATGCATATAATGCAATATCCAGGACGCTAAAGAGTTCCCTATGGGTGTTCAAACTTTAAGAATTTTGCGGGGCCGAATACAACCCCTAGTATGAAGACCGTGTCAAGCCATGTATGTCAGTCGAACGTAAGGAAGAGCGCAGATGACAAGGAGAGAATCCAAAACCCAACCAAGAAGGTGATAATCATCTGTGCCCTTTATATCTTTACTGATATGTCGATGACAGGCAATGTCGTTCAATATTAAGGTCATATTACATGCCTAAAAAGAGAAAATAATAATTAAGGGAAAGTCGAACACAAGGCCCTAAAAATCATAGTTCGGGAAAGAAACTCCAATGATGCCCTACCGCACGTCTGTGCCTTTTCTCCTTAGTAGCGAGTCCTTTGAGAGGAGTATTTGATGGTTCGAAATGTGCCAGCCTTAAAAGGATCTCCTGCGACGACCATCTTGTAAGTAGGGCTCTTGACGAACCTGTGTTAAAAGGAAAAAAGATATATGCGGTCCAACTATGGTCAAGCCATGCAATGGACTTCTTCAGCAGTGTGCCTCCGGCGTCGCCCAAGGTATTTTTAGTGCATAATTATGTACGCGCAGCACATAAGCCGCAACCTGGTGGGGCGATCGGCGGATGCAGAACTGCTAATCAGTGTTCGGATCTGCTGATTTATCACTGTTATGCGCGGACTGGACTCGTTTGGATATGTTGTTGGCTTTATTGGCCGGTGAACTGTTCGGCTTGACAAGGCTGCTGTACACTTCGGCTGCAAGGGCCGCGGTGTGTTCTTTGTTACGGAGTGAGCTCTCCTTATTACCATTGACTGTAATAACGCCACAAGGTCCAGGCATTTTGAGCTTCAAGTAAGCATAGTGCGGGACTGCATTAAAGCGGACGAAAGCAGTTCGTCCAAGCATTGCATGGTAGCCACTGCGGAAAGGGACGATGTCGAAGATTAACTCTTCACTGCGAAAGTTATCTGGGGAGCCGAATACTACCTCCAGTGTGATTGAGCCTGTACAACGGGCCTCCACTCCTGGTATCACACATTTAAAGGTAGTGTTACTTGGTTTGATTCATGATGGGTCGATCCCCATCTTACGGTAGTATCTTGATAGATCAAGTTGAGACTGCTTCCCCCGTCCATAAGGCTCTAGTGAGGTGGTAGCCGTCAATGATTGGATCAAGAACCAGGGCGGCCGAACCCCCGTGACGGATATTGGTTGGGTGGTCCCTGCGGTCAAACGTGATCGGACAGGCTGACCATGGGTTAAACTTGGGAGCGAGATGCTCTACGGCATAGACGTCCCGTAGTGCGCGTTTGCACTCCCTTTTGGGAATATGAGTGACATCTATCATGTTCACTGTCTTCACCTCGGGGGGAAGCTGCTTCTGACCCCTGGTGTTCGGCTGGCGGGGCTCGTCATCGTATTCGCTTGGATGCCCTTTTCCCTTATGTTCGATATTTAACTTATCGGCCTATTTGAAAACCCAACAATTCCTGTTGGTGTGGTTTGCAGGCTTATAGGGTGTGCCATGAATCTGACAGGGCCTCTCAAGGATTTTATCTAAGCTGGATGGACCGTCTTTATTGCCTTTGAAAGGTTTCTTCTGCTCACCGGACTTAGGACCGCTGAATCCGGCATTGAGTACCGTATCGTCTGCATCGTCGTTGTTATTGTTACGACGTTTGTTTCTATTGCGGTGAGGTTTACCATTGCCGTCCCACACCTCGGAGGTGCCGGGGTCCACCTGAGTTGTTGCTTCTATGAGCCAACTAGCTATCTTCGCCCGCACAAAAGCGGGTCATGAGTGCCGTTAAGGCTGCCATGGTCTTCGGCTTTTCCTGCCCAAGGTGTTGGGCGAGCCATTCGTCATGGACGCTGTGTTTAAAGGCCGCTAAGGCTTCAGTGTCCGGATAGTCAACGATCTAGTTCTTTTTAGTTAAGAACTGATTCCAAAGCTTGCAAGCTGATTCGCCTGGCTACTGAATTATGCGACTCAAGTCGTCAGCATCTGGTGGCCAGACATAAGTGCCCTGAAAGTTAGCCCTAAAAGCATCTTCCATGTCTTCCTAGGTTCCCATGGAGTTTTCTTGGAGGCTATTTAGCCAGTACCGTGCTGGTCCTTTCAGCTTTAGAGGAAGATATTTAATGGCGTGGAGATCATCTCCTCGAGCCATATGAATATGGAGAAGGAAATCTTCAATCCAGACGGCCGGATCCGTCGTTCCATCATATTGTTCGATGTTTACGGGTTTAAACCCTTCCGGGAAATTGATGCTCCATGACCTCATAGGTGAAGCATAGGGGGTGTGCGGCTGCTCTGTATCGTGCAATGTCGCAACGGAGATCGGCTGACATCTGCGTTCGGTTCTGATCCCCAACATAGTAACGGTCGTCACACCGGGCTTCGTAGCCATTGTATCTCGCCGGGGCACGGTCCCTTGATCCATAGATTGATCTAGTCTGACCAGCTTTATTGGCTAGGTCACGTTGCAGGTCATACGTGTATCCCGCAGCTGCCGTCTCCCCGCCTCTTCGCCTGGGAGGGGGGTGTGGGTTGGTGTTCGGCTTGATATGTCATTTCATCTCGTCCACGTGGCGGTCGGTCTGGTTGGTCTGCCTGATTATACTTCGATGGAATTGGCTCAAGGGCTTCATCATCGAATTGTGGCAGCAGCTTGCGCCTAGGGTAACTTTTAATTGGTCGTCCGTGGCCGTATTCCCCAGTGGCCAGGACCTTAGTCCACCTTTCATTCAGCGTATCTTGCTCGGCTTTGAGCTGCTGCTGCTTCTTCTTTAGGCTCCGGGCTGTAGCAATGAGCTGTCGCTTGAAGCGTTCTTGGTCAAGGGGTTCCTCTGGGACAATGAAGTCCTCGTCACCGAGGCTGACCTCCTCTTCGGATTCTGGCATGTAGTTGATGTCCTCCGCATCTTCGTTGTCAGTGTGTACGGGGCTATATTCACCCTCTTCCCTTTCATCCTGTTTGGATGTGGGCTCGATGGGGTATTTGGGATCTTTGGCATCGTCCGGAGTCTCATTATCTCCGGTGCCGGTATTTCTATCCTTTGCTCGACGCGATCATGAGCGGCGTCGCTGACGTCGGCGCTTTAGTGGTTTATCAACGGGTTTGTCCTCATCTGGGCTCAGGTTATCCTTGTCGTTCCTCGAAGTGTCCACCATGTACACATCGTAGGTTGAGGTGGCCATCCAATGCCAAGTAATGGGTAGGACCTGGCTTGATTCAGCGTCGGCATTGTCGTCCATGCCGTCGATGTCTTCGGACGCATAGTCTAGCATGTCAGTTAAGTCCTCGACAGTGGCTATCAAGTGGGTGGTCGGTGGGGCGTAGAATTGCCCTCTCTCAGTCCCCAGTCTGAGATGGGTACAGTTTAGAGGTAAAGCCTTTGTGATGGCGAGAGACTGCATCAAACCCAATGCTTCATGTAAGAGCGGAAGTGTGACCGGAAACTGCGAGTCTACCATGCTGAATTCGGCATGGGGCGCCTGATCGGACCCGCTAAGTGCAGACCTCGGTAGTTCGGGGTGGTTGCCTAGATTCAAGTCTAAGATTGCATCTACGTCTTCAGTAGGAAGCTCCGTGGGGGGAAGAGGTCCGGCGGGGTTTATGTTCCTGTCTTTTGACGATGGGACTTGCCCCGGATCTATGGCCGTGGTGGGTGTTGGTGTTGACCCTTGGATGGGATCTGACAGGGGATCTGAAGAGTCTTCTTGACGGGGACATGGAGTGACGACAGTGGCCACGAACCCGTCAAAGACTAGGTCTCCTCGGATGTCAGCAACATAGTTCAGGTTTCCAAACCTGATCTAGTGTCCTGGGGAATAACTATCGACCTACTCGAGGCGGCCGATCGAGTTGGCACGAAGCACAAAGCCACCAAACATAAAGACCTGTCCAGGAAGAAAGGTCTTCCTGGACACAGCGTCATTGTTGATGAAGAGACAAGCCATCGATCCTTCTGTCAATGACACAACGGAGCTCTCAATGAAAGCACCAATGTTGGTGTCAAAACCGATAGATCTCGGGTAGGGGGGCCCAAGCTATGCGTCTAAGGATCAATGGTAACTATGGAGAAGGGACACAATGTTTACCCAGGTTCGGGCCCTCTTAATGGAGGTAAAACCCTCCTCCTACTTGATTATATTCGAGGGTATAGGTTACAAGAGTTGATCTACCTCGAGATCGATTCAGCTAACCCTAGATAGCTAGCCTAGCAATGTTGTGATCCTGCCTCCGATCTAACCCTCCAGTTTATATAGAGACCAGAGGGGCTTAGGGTTGTACAAAGTCAATTTTACAGAAAGGAATAATATATTCGGACACCTATACTTGCCATCCACGCATGTGAGAGTCCCCACCAGACACGAGACCGAACATCAGTATATAGACATCAGTCTGGCCCACATCAGTATATAGACCGGGCTTAGGGTAGTATATAGACATCAGTCTGGCCCACATCAACAGACCGGACATTCGAGGACCCCCTAATCCAGGACTCCCACACCGATCTCCCCATAAGGTTGTGGCTTACATACTACGCGTACATAAATACGCACTCAAAATACCTTGGGCAATGCCGCAGGCACATTGCGGGAAAAAAGTCCATTGTACGGCTTGACCCTATTTGGACCTCATACATCTTTTCACTACAGGCTCATTAAGAGCCCTATTTGTTGTATGGTTGCATCAGGGATCGTTTCAAGGCTAACGTTTGCCTTCTTTACGGCCAACCATCAAATACTGCTATCAAAGAATTTCTTACTAAGGAGAAATGGCGCAGACGTGCGGCAGGGCATCACTGGACTCTTCGAACCATTACTTTTAGGCCCTGTGCTAGACTTTACCTTATGTAATTTTTTAGGCATGTAACATGAACTTAATATTCATGGCATTGTCTGTCGAAACACGCCTCAACCTATTGATAAGGATATAAAGGAAGCAGATGATCACCACCTTTTTGTTGGGTTCTTATATTGTCTCATCATCCGTATTCCCTCCTTGCTTTCGACTGACATACGTGCTTCAGCACGACCTTCACACCAGGGGTTGTATTCGTCCCCGCAAACTCTTAAGTCCGAACACCTACAGGGAACTCTTCGGCGTTCCGGATATTGCACTATATGCATCGGCTCTGAATCATGTCTTTGGTCTATAGTTCGGTTGCCCGGCTCCTGTGTTTGCCACCTTACATTCCGCAAGTTCGGATAAGGTAGCAAAGGGAGAACTACTATGATTGTATTTTTCTTTGTCCCGTTAAGTACCTCAGTAGAGAAAGCCGAAAACTGACTGGCATGATATGCGAGAGCGGGTCAGCAATCCGACGACTTAGTGTTATACTACAAATCATTCGCGATTTATGCCGTATTATACAAGGGGCTGGGATTCGACCAGCCGTGTTGCAAAGGCACCGTAATCCGGATTTTCGTTCATGCAATAGGGGCTAGTACTTAGCCCCACCAATGGCTCTTATGGCTAAGTGAAAGTAATAAAGCTGCAAAGTCTGATTGCCTAGTTCATCTTGCAAGACGCCTTCTATATAGGACCAAGACGTTGGATAAAGTGCGAACATGCGTTCCCGAACACGCCTGTAATATTTACATGGGGGCAGAAGCCGACGACTGGTAAGCTTTTGGACTTATAAAAGAAATGGCCAAACAGGAGGATAAACTAACAAAATCATAAAGCGCAAGCATAAATATTTCACATTATGAGTTCATTACATGGTTCTTACAAACCGGACTCCACTACTCAAATATGATATCCTTTCAGCATTGACCCTCTACAATGCAGGCTCCCTCGAGGACCTCGCTGAACTACCTCTCCGGCCTCCGGTGATCCTTGCTGGAAATATTCCCTAGAGGCAATAATAAAATGGTTATTATTATATTTCCTTGTTCATGATAATTGTCTATTGTTCTTGCTATAATTGTATTAACTTGAAACCGTAATACATGTGTGAATACATAGACCACAACATGTCCCTAGTGAGCCTCTAGTTGACTAGCTTGTTGATCAATAGATGGTTATGGTTTCCTGACCATGGACATTGGATGTCATTGATAATGGGATCACATCATTAGGAGAATGATGTGATGGACAAGACCAAATCCTAAGCATAGCACAAGATCGTGTAGTTCGTTTGCTAGAGCTTTTCTAATGTCAAGTATCTTTCCATAGACCATGAGATTGTGCAACTCCCGGATACCGTAGGAATGCTTTGGGTGTACCAAACGTCACAACGTAACTGTGCGGCTATAAAGGTACACTACAGGTATCTCCAAAAGTGTCTGTTGGGTTGGCACGAATCGAGACTGGGATTTGTCACTCCGTATGAGGAGAGGTATGTCTGGGCCCACTCGGTAATGCATCATTATAATGAGCTCAATGTGACAAATGAGTTAGCCATGGGATCGTGCGTTACGTAACGAGTAAAGATACTTGCCGGTAACGAGATTGAACAAGGTATGGGGATACCGACGATCGAATTTCGGGCAAGTAACATACCGATAGACAAAGGGAATTATGTACGGGATTGATTGAATCCCCGACATAGTGGTTCATCCGATGAGATCATCGTGGAACATGTGGGAGCCAATATGGGTATCCAAATTCTGCTATTGTTTATTGGCTGGAGAGGTGTCTCGGTCATGTCTGGTTCCCAAACTCGTAGGGTCTACACACTTAAGGTTCAGTGACGCTAGAGTTGTTATGGGAAATAGTATGTGGTTACCGAAGGTTGTTCGGAGTCCCGGATGAGATCCCAGCATGACGAGGAACTCCGGAATGGTCCGGAGGTGAAGATCGATATATTGGACGAAGGGTATTGTATTCCAAAATTGTTCCGGGGGTAACGGGTGACGACCAGTGTGTCCGAAAGGGGTTTCGGAGGCCCCCAAAAGCATTGGGGGCCTTATGGGCCAAGGGGAGGGGGCACATCAGCCCACTAAGGGGCTGAGCGCCCCTCCCACCCCATCTCACGTAACCTGGATTTCCTAGAAAAATGTCACGTAACCTGGAGAGGTGGGGGCGCCTCTCCTAGGGTAGCCACCCCTCCCAGCTTGGGGGGCAAGTTTCCTACGGGTGGGGCGCCCAAACCCATCTAAGGTTTGCCCTGTGGCCGCCGCCCCTCCCCTAGGGAAACCCTAGGGTGCGTCCTACTCCCCCCTTTCCCCTATATATAGCGAGGGAGAGAGAGGGCAGCCGCACCCTTCCCCTAGCGCAACCCTTTCCCTCTCCAACACCTCCTCCTCCGTAGTGCTTGGCGAAGCCCTGCCAGAGAACTGCAAGTTCTACCATCACGCCGTCGTGCTGTCGGAGCTCTCCCTCAACTTCTCCTCTCCCCTTGCTGGATCAAGAAGGAGGAGACGTCCCCGGGCTGTACGTGTGTTGAACACGGAGGCACCGCTTGTTCGGTGTTCGATCGGATCTTCCGCGATTTGAGTCGCCACGAGTACGACTCCATCATCTGCATTCTAGTAACGCTTCCGCTTAGAGATCTTCAAAGGTATGAAGATGCACATCCTCTCTCTATCTTGTTGCTAGAATCTCCTCGATTGATCTTGGTGATACGTAGGAAAATTTTGAATTATTGCTACATTCCCCAACAGTGACATCATGAGCTAGGTCTATGCGTAGATTCTATGCACGAGTAGAACACAAGTAGTTGTGGGCGTTAGTTTGTTCAATTTGCTTACCGTTACTAGTCCTATCTTGTTTCGGCAGTATTGTGGGATGAAGCGGCCCGGACCAACCTTACACGTGCGCTTACGTGAGACAGGTTCCACCGACTGACATGCACTTGTTGCATAAGGTGGCTAGCAGGTGTCTGTCTCTCCCACTTTAGTCAGATCGGATTCGATGAAAAGGGTCCTTATGAAGGGTAAATAGCAATTGGCATATCACCGTTGTTGCTTTTGTGTAGGTAAGAAATGTTCTTGCTAGAAACCCATAGCAGCCACGTAAAACATGCAGCAACAATTAGAGGACGTCTAACTTGTTTTTGCAGGGTATGCTATGTGATGTGATATGGCCAAAAGAATGTGATGAATGATATTTGTGATGTATGAGATTGATCATGTTCTAGTAATAGGTATCACGACTTGCATGTCGATGAGTATGACAACCAGCAGGAGCCATATGAGTTGTCTTAATTTATTGTATGACCTGCGTGTCATTGAAAATGACATGTAACTACTTTACTTTATTGCTAACTGTTAGCCATAGTAGTAGAAGTAATAGTTGGCGAGACAACTTCATGACGACACAATGATGGAGATCATGATGATGAAGATCATGTTGTCATGCCGGTGACGAAGGTGATCATGCCACGCCTCAGAGATGGAGATCAAAGGCGCAAGATGATATTGGCCATATCTTGTCAGTTTATGATTTGCATTTGATGTTTGTCATGTTTACATCTTATTTGCTTAGAACGACGGTAGCATAAATAAGATGATCCCTCATTAAAAATTTCAAGAAAGTGTTCCCCCTAACTTTGCACCATTGCGAAAGTTCGTTGTTTCGAAGCACCACCTGATGATCGGGTGTGATAGATTCTAACATTCGCATACAACGGGTGTAAGCCAGATATACACATGCAAAACACTTAGGTTGACTTGACGAGCCTAGCATGTACAGACATGGCCTCAGAACACAAGAGACCGAAAGGTCGAACATGAGTCGTATAGTTGATACGATCAACATGAAGATGTTCACCGATGATGACTAGTCCATCTCATGTGATGATTGGACACGGCCTAGTTGACTCGGATCATGTATCACTTAGATGACTAGAGGGATGTCTATCTGAGTGGGAGTTCATTAAATAATTTGATTTGATGAACTTAATTATCATGAACATAGTCTAAAATATCTTTGCAATATGTCTTGTAGATCAAATGGCCCATGCTAATGTTGCCCTCAACTTCAACACGTTCCTAGAGAAAACCAAGCTGATAGATGATGGTAGCAACTATACGGACTGGGTCTAAAACTTGAGGATCATCCTCATAGCTGCCAAGAAAGCATATGTCCTTGAAGCACCGCTAGGTGAAGCACCCATTTTCCTAGCAATTCAAGATGTTATGAACGCCTGTCAGTCGTGTAGTGATGATTACTCCCTGGTTCAGTGCGGCATGTTTTATAGCTTAGAACCGGGTTCCAAAAGCGTTTTGAGCAGCACGGAGCATATGAGATGTTCCAAGAGCTGAAAATGGTTTCCCAAGCTCGTGCCCGGGTCGAGAGATGTGAAGTCTCCGACAAGTTCTACAGTTGTAAGATGGAGGAAAACAGTTTTGTCAGTGAGCATATACTCACTATGTCCGGGTTGCACAACCGTTTGTCTCAGCTGGGAGTTAATCTTCCAGATGACTCGTTCATTGACAGGATCCTCCAGTCGTTCCCACCTAGCTACAAGAGCTTTGTGATGAACTACAATATGCAAGGGATGGAGAAGTCCATTCCTGAGTTATATTCAATGCTAAAATCAGCGAGGTGGAAATCAAAAAGGAACATCAAGTGTTGATGGTGAATAAGACCACAAGTTTCAAGAAAGGCAAGGGTAAACAGAACTTCAAGAAGGACGACAAGGGAGTTGCCGCACCCGGTAAATTAGTTGCTGGGAAGAAGCCAAACAATGGTCCCAAGCCCGAGACTCGGTGCTTTTATTGCAAGGGAAATGGTCACTGGAAGCGGAATTACCCCAAGTACTTAGTGGATAAGAAGGCCGGCAACACCAAAGGTATATGTGATATACATGTTATTGATGTGTACCTTACCAGTACTCGTAGTAGCTCCTGGGTATTTGATACCGGTGCGGTTGCTCATATTTGTAACTCAAACAGGAGCTTGGAATAAGCGGAGACTGGCGAAGGACGAGGTGACGATGCGCGTCGGGAATGGTTCCAAGGTTGATATGATAGCCGTCGGCATGCTACCTCTACATTTACTTATGGGATTAGTTCTAAACCTCAACAATTTTTATTTAGTGCCAGCTTTGAGCATGAACATTGTATCTGGATATCGTTTAATGTGAGATGGCTACTCATTTAAATCCGAGAATAATGGTTGTTCTATTTATATGAGAGACATGTTTTATGGTCATGCCCCGCTGGTCAATGGTTTATTCTTATTGAATCTCGAACATGATGTTACACATCTTCATAGTGTGAAAACCAAAAGATGTAAGGTTAATAATGATAGTCCCATATACTTGTGGCACTACTGCCTTGGTCACATTGGTGTCAAACGCATGAAGAAAATCCATGCAGATGACTTTTGGAGTCTCTTGATTATGAATCATTTGACACGTGCGAACCATGCCTCATGGGCAAGATGACTGAGGGAGTCCTGGATAAGGGGGTATCCGGACAGCCAGACTAGATACTTTTGCCGGACTGTTGGACTATGAAGATACAAGATTGAAGACTTTGTCCCGTGTCCGGATGGGACTCTCCTTTGCGTGGAAGGCAAGCTTGGCGATTCGAATGATGGATCTCCTTCTCTGTAACCGACTCTATGTAACCCTAGCCCCCTCCGGTGTCTATATAAACCAGAGGGTTTAGTCCGTAGGACAAGAACAATCATACCACAGGTTAGCTTCTAGGGTTTAGCCCCTATGATCTTGTGGTAGTTCAACTCTTGTAATACTCATATCATCAAGATCAATCAAGCAGGAAGTAGGGTATTACCTCCATCGAGAGGGCCCGAACCTGGGTAAACATCGTGTCCCCAGTCTCCTGTTACCATTAGCCTTAGACACACAGTTCGGGACCCCCTACCTGAGATCCACTGGTTTTGACACCGACATTGGTGCTTTCATTGAGAGTTCCTCTGTGTCGTCGCTGTAAGGCTAGATGGCTCCCCCAACCTTCAACAACGTGGTCCAGGGTGAGACTTTTCTCCCCGGACAGATCTTCGTGTTTGGCGGCTTCGCACTGCGGGCCAACTCGCTTGGCCATCTGGAGCAGATCGAGAGCTACGACCCTGGCCGTCAGGTCAGGTTCGGAAACTTGAATTACACAGCCGATATCCGCGGAGACTTGATCTTCGATGCATTGGGGCCTACGTCAGGAGCGCCGAACAGTCACGACGAGCATGACTTAAATCTGCTGTCGGACAATATTTGAGATCTCGCCCCTACTACGGCTCCGGACCTAAATCCCGGGCAGATCGCGTCGTCCAAGGACAGGTGGATGGACCCCGCCACGGAGGCCGCATACTCTTCGGCGGTAGAGCTGAACGCAGACTCCGCCGTTAAGGAAATCTGCGTCACCGGACCCTCGGATTTGTGTCCGGATGTGGGTTTCGAATCGCGCGCGCCCGGACCCATCGAGTCCGACTGGGCTCCAGTAATGGAGATCACCGCTGTGGATATCTTTCAATACTCTCCCTTGGGCGAAGCGATTAATTCATTAAAGTCTCTCTCTTTGTCAGAAGGCTCTTGGCCGAACTATGTCCGGCCCGAGTGGGACACGGACGACGAAGAAAATTGCCTCCCACCCACCACCCACTTCATAGACACTGTCGATGGCCTAACAGACATGCTCGATTTCGACTCGGACGACTTCGACGGTATGGACGTCAACGCAGGGGACGATCCGGAACCACCTCCGACGGGGCACTGGACCGCCACTTCATCATATGACATCTACATGGTGGACACGCCTAAGGAAGACAACGGTGACAAAAAGGACATAACGGAGGATAAACCCCCTGGACAAAAACAAAAACGACGGCGGAGGCGCCGCTCTAAGTCCAGCCACAGTAAGAATAGCGATAACAGCGCAAGGAAAAATGACATTCCGATTGATTCCGAAGGCAACAATATGAACTCAGCAATGGAGCAAGAAGAGCTAGGCCACGCTGAACAAACGCCCGATCACAGCGATCCCGAGGGCCAAACTCATCAAACTGTCTACAGAGAGGAGGACAGTCCGGTCGACGATACATTCATCATCCCAGAAAAACATTTGGAACAAGATAACCTCCGCAGAAGGCTTATGGCCACAGCGAGGAGCCTAAAGAAGCAGAATCAAAGGCTTAAAGCCACGCAGGATACACTCAACCGAAGATGGAATAAGGTGCTAGACACTGAAGGAAAATGTGGCGACGATCGCCACGCAAAGAGCTACCCAAAACGCAAGCTGTTGCCCGAATTTGACAACGAGGCGGCAACACCCATTCCGCCAAAGAACAATACGACCATTCGGCCGGACCAACCACTTCATGGCCGCGATAGAGCAGCCACTAATACCGCACACGATTTATGTGAGCTCCTGGACAAAAAGGCCGGTGCGTCCAGGTCCATCTACGGATCCAGGGGACATGCTCCGACGCGGGATAATGGTCACCAAAATGACCACACTGATCGAATACCAGTTTGGAATCAACACTGGACGCAGCAACAACCGACAGCACGCCGCGATATGTCTAGATACAGAGGGGCCGTGCACCCTCTGTGCTTCACCGATGAGGTGCTGGATCATGAATTTCCATAGGGATTCAAACCCGTGAACATAGAGGCATACGATGGAACGACAGACCCTGGGGTCTGGATTGAGGATTTTATCCTTCACATACACATGGCTCGGGGGGACAATCTCCATGCCATCAAATACCTTCCCCTCAAGTTGGAAGGACCAGCTCGGCATTGGCAGAAAATCCTCCCCGAAAACTCAATTGGAAGTTGGGAGGACCTTGAGGATGCTTTCAGGGCCAATTTTCAAGGGACCTATGTCCGACCTCCAGACGCAGGCGATTTAAGTCACATAATACAACAGCCCGGAGAGTTAGGCCGTAAGCTTTGGAACATATTTCTCACTAAGAAGAATCAAATTGTTGACTGTCCGGATGCTGAAGCCTTAGCGGCCTTCAAACATAGTACCCGGGACGAGTGGCTTGCCAGACACCTCGGCCAAGAAAATCCAAGGATGATGGCGGCCTTAACAAGCCTTATGACCCGATTTTGTGCGGGCGAAGACAGCTGGTTGGCCCGTAGAGGTACCAGTGACCCAGGCACATCCAAAATTCGAGATGGCAACGGGAAGTGATGGTGCACCAAGCACAAGCGTCAGAACAATGACGATAGTCAGGACAACACGGCGGTCAACACCGGATTCAGGGGCTCCCGACCCGGTCAAGGAAAGAAGCCATTTAAGGGCAGAAAAGAGGGACTGTCCAGCCTGAATAAAGTCCTGGACAGATTGTGCCAAATCCATGGCACCCCCGAAAAACCTGCAAATCATACTCACAGAGAATGTTGGGTCTTCAAGCAGGCCGGCAAGCTAAACGCCAAACACAAGGGAAGGGAAACACCAAGCGAAGACGAGGATGAGCCTCGCCAACCGAACACGGGGGGACAAAAAAATTCCCACTAGAAGTCAAAATAGTAAATATGGTCCACGCAACTCACACAGAGTTCGTTGCCCCCAAATTCAACCCCTGGGCGGTCTGCCCGATCACTTTTGATCACAGGGACCACCCGACCAGTATTGGGCATGGAGGATCGACTGCCTTGGTGCTCGACCCAATAATTGATGGATACCATCTCACTCGAGTCCTAATGGACAGCGGCAGTAGTCTTAATCTGATATATCAGGATACCGTCCGCAAGATGGGGATAGACCCACCCAGAATAAGCCAAAGTAACACCACCTTAAACAGAGTGATACCAGGCGTTGAGGCCCACTAATGGGGCTCCCTTGTATTAGTGGTGACATTCGGTTCTCCCGATAACTTCAGAAGCGAGGAACCACTCTTTGACATCACTCCCTTCAGCAGCGGTTATCATGCATTACTCAGAAGAACGGCCTTCGCTTGGTTTAACGCAGTACCAAACTACGCCTGCCTTAAACTTAAGATGCCCGGTCCACGTGGTGTCATAACCGTTAGAGGAAACACAGAGCAGTATGCGGCGGCTCTTGTATCCGGACATTAAGTGGCCTCTCCCACCAGAACGCATGATCGGTCGTCAAGACCACGAACACGGTTAGACGAGTCTAGTGCACCATCGTCAACAACAGCCCGGATAAACCTGAGCTGGGTGCTATACATATATCCCCTTAAATGATACCAGGGGCTGCAAACATGTAATAAAGCCCACAATTCGGCTTGCCTTATTAATAGGCAAATATCTCATATTCCTAACAATCATCAAGAATAACTAACTCCTCGCACGCTTACTCTTTTTTATGAGTTTTTGTTTTTACAGACACTATTCGTGCGACACCCTTCCAGGATACGGCACAACGGAGACAAAGGTGCAGACGTGCAGCAGGGCCCCGCTCAAAGGTTTCTAGATTAAGCCCCTATGTAAACCTTCTTTACTATCTTTTGTTGCTTGAAATCCCGTGGGTATTCAACACACCCACAGCGGACACTGGTGTTATAGGCATCTCGCCACGACAGATCGATGCACGTACCTGGAAATACAAGGTTCATACTCAAGGGCGTTGCTCAGCCCAGTATATGCTATAAAGTCCGAATACCTTCGGGAGTGTTCGACGTCGTGAGTTTGGCCTTATATGCATCAGCTCCAAATCATGTCTTTGGTCAAATGTTGGGTTTGCCCGGCTCCTGGTTTTGTGGCCTTACGTTCCGTTCTATCGGCTAAGGCAGCCAAAGGAGAACTACAACGATTGTGCCCCGGTTATTCCGGATGAGAACCTCAGTAGAGAAAGCCGAAAACTGACTGTCATGATATAACAAGAGACTGGTCAACCACTCGAAGACTCATCGGAATCTATAGGATTCCTCCGCATTAACGAAGGACCGTTTCCCGGTCATGTACATACGTGCCCCTATCCGGATGCACACAGAAGTACTAGGGGCTACATAGTAGCCCCACCATTAAAATCCTATGGCTAAGTGAAAGTGTTACAGCTATATAGTCCGGTTGCCTGGTTCGACGTGCGATCATCTCCTCAATAGACCAAGACGTTGGATCAAGTGTGATTACGCATATTCTTTTTTCGAACACCCCCGCATTATGTGCGTGGGGGCTAAAGCTAACAACTGCTAACTTTCAAGTTATTTGCATACCTAAACGGCCGCGTAGGAGACATTATACCATTTTCAGGCAAAAGTATAAACACAGCCTCTATATTTCACACATAATTGTTTACAATTAGTCGATTTGTCACTTGAACATGACATTCTTCGAGCACTGGGCCTCTATTCTACGGGAACCTTCTATGACCTGCTCAAAATAGTGCTCGGCTGGGTCCTGGCTTCCTGCCGGACTTTGGGTGGCAATGCTGGTGGCCTCCATATCTGCCCAATATGTCTTAACACGGGTGTCGATGTCAAAACCGCGGATCTCGGGTAGGGGGTCCCGAACTGTGCATCTAGGTGGATGGTAACAGGAGACAAGGGACACAATGTTTTACCCAGGTTCGGGCCCTCCTGATGGAGGTAAAACCCTACGTCCTGCTTGCTTGATATTGATGATGTGGGTATTACAAGAGTAGATCTACCACGAGATCAAGGAGGCTAAACCCTAGAAGCTAGCCTATGGTATGATTGTTGTTCGTCCTACGGACTAAAGCCATCCAGTTTATATAGACACCAGAGAGGGCTGGGGTTACACAGAGTCGGTTACAATGGTAGGAGATCTACATATCCGTATCGCCAAGCTTGCCTTCCACGTCAAGGAAAGTCCCATCCGGACACGGGAAAAAGTCTTCAATCTTGTATCTTCATAGTCTTGGAGTACGGCCGATGATGATAGTTCGGCTATCCAGACACCCCCTAGTCCAGGACTCCCTCAGTAGCCCTTGAACCAGGCTTCAATGACGACGAGTCCAGCGCGCATATTGTCTTCGGCGTTGCAAGGCGGGTTCCTCCTCCGAATAATTTATAGAAGATTGTGAACACCAGGATAGTGTCCGGCTCTGCAAAATAAATTCCACATACCACCATAGAGAGAATAATATTTACACAAGTTCAATCTGCTGACGTATTTTGTGGCATGACGTCACACCACAACCAAGCCTTTACTTGAATCGTTTTTATTATACCACCTCCGCATGTTTAGCGAAGCGGTTTGCTTGGCACGTCTTGTCAAAGCAGAGATCGTGTTCCCCTTATTCCGGGATTCCCATCAATACGGACGTGGGTAACCCAACCGCGCCCGTTACCACGCCCCCTCCATCGAAGGCGGGTTCCAAACGGTCACGGGGATGGCTCTTGGTATTCTTCGTCTTTATAATGAGACCAAGGCCCATTCTTTTTCTCCAATCCTCAATCGAATCCGCCCCTCGCCCCGAGTTCCAACACCCAGGGCTCCAGATTCGGGTACATTCGACCTTCGACAATGTCTGGCTCCGACCTACGAGGCCAGTGGATGCCTTCCTCCGTCACGGAAGAGGACGTGCTAAAGCTGAGAGATGCCAGGTACTTAACCTACGAGATTTCACATAGGTTGCCTGCCCGAGGGCAAGTTATTCCTACTCCCGAGCCCGGCGAGAGTGTCGTGTTCGTGTCTCACCTCCGTCGGGGTTTAGGCTTCCCGATGGATCCCTTCGTGAGGGGGCTCATGTTTTACTATGGGCTGGAATTCCATGATTTGGCTCCGGAGTCCATCCTCCACATCTCATCATTCATTGTCGTCTGCGAAGCCTTCCTCCGCACTACCCCTCACTTCGGCTTGTGGCTCAAAACCTTCAACGTGGAGCTGAAGATGATTGAGGGGCGTCAGGCAGAGTGCGGCGGGGCGGTTATAAGTAAGAGGGCTGATGCTCCATGGCCCGAGGGCTCTTTTCAGGAGGAGCTCGGCTTGTGGCAACAGGAGTGGTTCTATATCACCGCCTCCAGTGGCAGCAGGCAGAGGCCGCCGTCTGCCTTTCGCCCGGGCCCTCCACAATGGCTGACATCATGGGTCAACAAAGGGCTTGACTGGGGGGCGTCCAAAGACGTCCCCTTTTTGTAGGGCCGAATTCGAGACCTCCAAGAAAGGGAGATCAATCTGGTCATAGTGACACAGGTTATGCTGATTCGGCGCCTTCTGCCCTGCAAACATCGCCCTCTCCGCCTATGGGAATTTAATCCGGAGGGACCACGAGCCCTCCAGCACTTCATGGGTTTGACACCCGTGGAGATGTACAAACTGTTCTTCGGATCGCAAGAGATGCGTCCGGACTTGACCGAGGACGCTGGCCTAAGCTGCAATCGCCCGGATTCTCAAGTAAGTAGCCCTGTGTCCGGACACATTGTCCATCCATCTATCATGGGTTTGCCTTTTAACCAGCTATCCCTTGGACAGGAGTGGATAGCGCAAGCAAAACTGATACGGTGTCGGGCCCCCCTCCGTGAGACCACGCCGGATCCCGTATTAATCAAAATGTTGGAAGTTGCACCCTCGGAGGATGGCGAAGGGGGGCACAGGGAAACCACCACCTCTGCCAAGGAGGCTTTCAGTAAGGGGGGAATCGAGAATCCCTCCCTTCAGGGGGAGAAGAGGACCGCTTCCGAAGACCCGGAGGCCAAGGCCTCAAAGCGGGGAAAGAAATCTGCACCGGAAGGTCCTGTGCCGGGAAGAGCCCCGGCCGCACAGTCTCCCCAAAGGGATCAACCCTCTAGCGAGCCGTAAGTAAAAAAGGGGATGTTTTGTAATAGGGGACATTCCTACTTTATTTCTGAGGGTAACCAAAGTTTTCACCTTGTAGTTCGGATCTCAGCCCTTCTCAGCAGAGCTCATCTTCGGGGGACCTTCGTCTGGAGATGATGGAGAGCGAAACGCCTACATCTGCCGCCCCGTCGGGCAGGGCGGACGATCCTGAGGTGTCGTCACGGAGGGTCTCCCCGAATCCGGCAGGGCCGGGGAGTTCGGCACCCACTGGAGTACGATCGGTGGAGCTGCAGGATTTGCTCGAGAGGGCGTCTATCTCAGAAGATCACCGCACTTTAATGAGTATGGTGATTGAAAGGATCTCATCCGCCGAGAGCGGGTTGCATGAGGCCATTGGAAGTTTGCTGACGGGGTTTGAGGTACGCAAAAAATGACATACCTTTTGACAGTTTTGCACATAGAGTGTGCCTTGTATAGATAGTAGCCCCTGAGACTTGGGATGCTGTCGAAAGCGACAGCGTGCCGAGGATCATAGTCTCAATTATAGAATGTCGCCTTTCCTATGCAGGTGGCGGAACATTCGGTGGCCAGCCGGACTGATGGAGTTGCCGAGCTGAAGCGGCAACTTGATGTTGCGGATGCGGACATCGCGCTGGTCAATAAAAGACTTGACGAGTCACAAGGTAGGTGGTTTCTCCGCGGTCACCTAGTGAGGGAACTAATGCCCGTTCCTTACAATTAGTATGCTTGATGCAGATGGTGCCGCTGCTATGGAAAACCTTCGAGCAGAGCTTGCTCGAGCCAAGGAGCAAGCCAGGAAAAGTGATGCGGCTGCCTCGAAGGCAGCGGAGGAATTAAAAGGCGAAAAGGCTGCTCACTGCCGAAGCAGGGAGGAGATGGCCGGAACGGCCGTGAAATTAAAATATGCTACCAACCGCTATGAGGTTCTTGAAAGAGAATGCCGAGCGGAGCAAGATGACCTAAAGAAGGCCGCCACCGAAGCCAAGGATGCCCATTGCGTGATGCGGGCTATGAAGGAGGAACTACGTCAGGCCGGAGACATTGCGACTGGAAAGCCCTTTCTGCTGCGTAGGAAGTTCACGGATCCGAAGTACGCTCAGTTGGGCCAATTGTGTGGTGCGGAGGATCCTTATCTGGATTTGGCGGCGAGTGCGGCGGACGCAGTCGTGCACTTCCGAAGCCAGAAGGATCACGAAATGGAAGAGCTTTTCTGGTCTCAATTCCATAGTCCGGAGCGTCCGCTTCCGTTGTCCGATCGGTTGGCTGAGTGGGCTGAGCTGAATAGATTGTCCGGACTTGCCATGACGGATGTGGTGGCTCATCTGTGGCCAGAAAGGCCCAAGCCGAAGAGTTATTTTGGTTTGTTGCAGCAATTCCTTGAGGCGGTGCCGCATATCGAGGCGATGCAGCGGTCGGCATGCATAGAGGGTGCATGGATGGCTCTCGCCCGTGTTAAGACATACTGGGTGGAGATGGATGCTACCGATGTTGCATCCCGAGGTTCGGACAAAAGCCGATTACCCGCTGAGCACTATTTTGATGAAGTCCTGCAGGGCGCTCGTTTGATAGAGTCGCAGTGCCCGATGTTCAAATGACATATATGATTTGTGGGATCATGTTTATAATGTAACGGCTTTTTATACTTGTGCGTTCAAGTATTGAACTATCTCCTGTGTGCCGTATATGTATGTATAACCTGAAAGATGGCAGTCTTTGGCTTCAGCCCCCACGCACATGGTGCGGGGGTGTTTGCAAAAAAAGCGCTTTTTCACACTTAATCCAACGTCTTGGTCCTTTGAAGGAGGTGATAGCATAGCAAACTAGGCAACCGGACTATAATGCTTTATCACTTTCACTTAGCCATAGGAGCTCGATGGTGGGGCTACTATATAGCCCCTAGAGGCACCGCGCTCTCCGAACTCGGGGCGCGTATGTGCCTGACCGGGAAGCGGTCCTTCGTCAAAGCGGAGGAATTCTAAACATTCCAGTAGTCGATCGAGTGGTTGACCAGTCTCTCGCTATATCATGACAGTTAGTTTTCGGCTTTCTCTACTGAGGTGCTCGCCCGGCCGAACCGGGGCACAATCGCAGTAGTTCTCCTGGTGCCGCGTTAGCCGATGGAGCGGAACGTAAGGCAGCAAAACACAGGAGCCGGGCAAACCCAACATTTGACCAAAGACATGATTCGAAGATGAAGCATATAAATCCTAACTCGAGATGCCGAACACTCCCTGAGGTATTCGGTCTTTATGATACCGGGTAGAACAATGCCCTAAGCCCCTAGTGTCCAGGTACGGGCGAGAACTTCTGACACGGTCGATGCCAAAACGCCAACCTCCTCCTCGGTTATGGTAGGAAACCGGGGGATGCGTATCAACAAGAGACAGTAAGAAAGGTTTACGCAGGGTTTTAATCTAAAAAGAATCCTTGCAACGGGTCCCTGCTGCACGTCTGCGCCTGTGTCTCCGTTGTGTTGTATCCTGGACGGGTGTAGCATGTGCTTCATCTGAAAAAGAGAAGAACTTAGTTTGGAAAAAATATCGTGCAAAAGATGTATTTAAAATAAAGTATGATTTGGAAGATGAATAAAGTTGAGCTTTATTGGCTCTCATCGTTTATACGTGCAGCCCCTTGTAAAGAGGTATGCGGCTGGGAAGCCCCTTGTTTATTTATGCCGGACTCGCCTAACCGTGTCCGAGGTCTGAATGACCTGTTTTTAGGGGCTTTGACCAGCAAGGTCGGATTAGTGTGTGGTTGTCAAGGCAGTCTCACGTTTTCCGTGGTCGAGGAACACTCGGAGTTACCCTTTAATGAGATTATGCCGCGTGGACCGGGCATTTTAAGCGTAAGAGACATGTAATGCAGTATTGCGTTAAAGCGGGCGAAAGCTTCGCCTCCTAGTAGTGCTTGATGGCTACTTTTGAATGGGGCGATATGGAAAATGAGCTTTTCACGACGGAGGTTGTCGGATGAACCGAACACAACCTCTAGTAGTACAGAGCCTGTACAATTGGCGTAAAGGCCTGGCGTCACTCCTTTGAAGGAAGTGCTGCTACGGTGAATTTTGGTAGGGTCTATCCCCATTCTGCGGATGGTGTCCTGGTATAGCAGGTTTATATCGCTGCCGCCATCCATTAGGACTTGTGTGAATTGTAGTCCGTTGATTATGGGATCCAATACCAAAGCAGTCCCTCCTGCGTTTTGAACACTTCTGGAGTAATCCTGATGGTCGAAAGTAATTGGTTTAAACATCCAATTTCGGGACTCTGCTGGGGTGGACCGTGCGGCGCGTGTTTTAGCAGGTGCCGCACTATTTTTCCTTGTGATCACATGAAGTGAGTTCACTGTTTTGACTTCTAGTGGGAAAGTCTTCTGTTTTCCGGTGTGCTGCTTGTGGGGTTCGTCGTCTTCGCTTGGTGTGTCGAGCCCCTTATGTTCGGCGTTAAGTCGGCCGGACTGCTTGAAGACCCAACAATCTCTGTGGGTATGGTTTGCAGGCTTCCCGGGGGTACTATGGATTTGACATATCCTATCCAAGATTTTATTTAGGTTGGATAGCTCATCACTGTTGTCCTTAAGAGGCAGTGTTTTATTATTCGGTCGAGAGCTTTTGAATCCGGCGTTGACCGCCGTGCTATTTGGGCCATTTTCCTTATTCCGGCGCTGATCTTTTCTGCGTCGTGATTTCCCATTTCCATCCCTGACCTCGGATGTACTTGGGTCGCTGGTGCTGCATCTTGCCAGCCAGCTATCTTCCCCCGCGCAAAAGCGGGTCATGAGGCTTGTTAGCGCGGCCATTGTTCTTGGTTTTCCTGGCCGAGGTGTTTGGCGAGCCATTCGTCTCGGACGTTATGTTTAAAGGCTGCTAAGGCTTCGGCGTCCGGACAGTCGACTATTTGGTTCTTTTTGGTGAGGAACCTGTTCCAGAATTTGCGTGCTGACTCTCCGGGCTGTTGAGTTATGTGACTTAAGTCGTCTGCGTCCGGAGGGCGGACATAAGTCCCCTGAAAATTTGCTCGAAACGCATCCTCGAGCTCTTCCCAACTTCCAATGGTATTTTTTGGGAGGCTTTTGAGCCAATGCCGAGCTGGCCCTTTGA
This sequence comes from Triticum aestivum, assembly GCF_018294505.1. Taxonomy (NCBI): domain Eukaryota; kingdom Viridiplantae; phylum Streptophyta; class Magnoliopsida; order Poales; family Poaceae; genus Triticum; species Triticum aestivum. Next base: position 484,942,885 of record NC_057798.1, read on the forward strand.
GCTTGAGGGGTAGGTATTTTATGGCATGGAGATCGTCTCCTCTGGCCATATGTATGTGTAGGATATAATCCTCAATCCAGACTCCGGGGTCTGTTGTTCCGTCATATGCCTCTATGTTGACGGGTTTGAATCCCGCTGGAAATTCATGATCCAGTACCTCATCGGTGAAACATAGTGGGTGTGCGGCGCCCCTGTATTTAGGTGTACCGTTGTCAAACACTCGGCGGGTTGTGTTGCTCCCTGGAGTCTTCTTTTTTGGCCCATAGATGGACCTGACCGGGCCATCCTTTTTGCGAGGATCCTTATGTGGATCGTGAGCCGGCTGGTATGCGGCGCCGCTTGCCGCTCTTAGCCTGTCATCTGGTCGTCTATCCGGCTAGGCAAACTCTTTCTTTTTTGACTGTGGGGGCTCTACGGCCTCCTCGTCAAATTCGGACAACAGCTTACGCTTCGGGTAGCTCTTTGTTTGGTGACTATTGCTGTATTTATCTGCGGTATTGAGTAATTTGCTCCATCTTATTCTGAGTGCGTCCTCCGCTGTTTTGAGCTTCTGCTTTTGCTTCTTCATACTTCTTGCAGTGGCGACGAGCCTTTTATGAAGGTTCTTATGCTCCGGTGATGTGTCCGGCGTGAGATTGTCTGCACTGTTGTTTTCGCCGGGGATGGGTTGCTTGTCCGGTTCATCCTGTTCGGATGGTTGCTTGGTGGCATGTTCGTCTTCCACGGCTTCGCCCTGCTCTAAGGCTGGGTCGGTATGGGTGCCGTTGTTATCGAGGCGGGACTTCGGGCGGCGCTTGCGTCGCCGTTTTGGTTGTTTGTCGGGGGAGTTGTCCTTCGCCACGTCCCGTTGTTCCTCGTTATCGCTTCCCTTTGGAGTATCCACCATGTATACATCGTGCGTTGAGGTGGCTTTCCAGTGCCTAGTAGGCGTTGGTTCTTGGTCGTCTCCGGCATCGTCGTCCATACCGTCGATGTCTTCGGAGTCGAGGTCTAGCATGTCGGTTAAATCGTTGACAGTGGCTACTAAATGGGTGGTGGGTGGGCCTTGAATTTATTCACCGACCGCATCCCAACTGTCCTGACCGCAGTCCGGCCAGGGCTCTCCTGATAATGAGAGATACTTTAGTGAACTCAAGATGTCGCCAAAAGGTGAGTGTTGAAAGATGTCCGCAGCGGTGAACTCCATGATCGGCGCCCAATCGGATTAGGTTGAAGGGGGCGCGGGAGGCTCGGAGTCCGGCGAGGAGTCCGGCACCTCGGAGTCACGAGGTTCACAAGGGACAAGGTCAGTGTCCGGCTCTATCGCCGTAGAGGTTGTAGCCCCCGAGGCGGTGTCTAGCCACCCATCCTCGATCTGCACAGCCGGCTCCGAATTGAAGATCGGAGCGGACTCGTGTGCGGCCTCCAGGGTACTGTCTGGCTGTAGAGCTAAATCATGCCCGTCGTGACAGTGCAGCATGCTCGGCTGTGGCTCGAATCCATCGAAGATCAAGTCCCCGAGGATGTCGGCCGTGAAGTTCAAACTTCGAAATCTGACCTGACGGCCAGGGGCGTAGCTTTTGATCTGCTCCAGATGGCCAAGCGAATTGGCCCGCAGTGCAAAGCCGTCGAATACGAAGATTTGTCCGGGGAGAAAGGTCTCACCCTGGACTGCGTCATTGTTGATGATCGAAGAAGCCATCGAGCCTATCGATGACGACACAGAGGAACTCTCAATGAAAGCACCAATGTCGGTGTCAAAACCGGCGGATCTCGGGTAGGGGGTCCCAAACTATGCGTCTAGGCGGATGGTAACAGGAGACAAGGGACACAATGTTTTACCCAGGTTCAGGCCCTCTTGATGGAGGTAAAACCCTACGTCCTGCTTGATTGAAATTGATGATGTGGGTATTACTAGAGTAGATCTACCACGAGATCAAGGAGGCTAAACCCTAGAAGCTAGCCTATGGTATGATTGTTGTTCGTCCTACGGACTAAAGCCATCCGGTTTATATAGACAACGGAGAGGGCTAGGGTTACACAGAGTCGGTTACAATGGTAGGATATCTACATATCCGTATCGCCAAGCTTGCCTTCCACACCAAGGAAAGTCCCATCCGGACACGGGACGAAGTCTTCAATCTTGTATCTTCATAGTCTTGGAGTCCGGCCGATGATGATAGTTCGGCTATCGGGACACCCCCTAGTCCAGGACTCCCTCAGTAGCCCCTGAACCAGGCTTCAATGACGATGAGTCCGGCGCGCATATTGTCTTTGGCGTTGCAAGGCGGGTTCCTCCTCCGAATAATTTATAGAAGATTGTGAACACCAGGATAGTGTCCGGCTCTGCAAAATAAATTCCACGTACCACCGTAGAGAGAATAATATTTACACAAGTTCAATCTGCTGACATATTTTGTGGCGTGACGTCACACCACAACCAAGCCTTTACTCGAATCTGAAGAAGTCGATTCGTCACTTGAACATGACATTCTTCGAGCACTGGGCCTCTATTCTACGGGAACCTTCTATGACCTGCTCAAAATAGTGCTCGGCTGGGTCCTGGCTTCCTGCCGGACTTTGGGTGGCAATGCTGGTGGCCTCCATATCTGCCCAATATGTCTTAACACGGGCTAGAGCCATCCGCGCACCCTCTATGCATGTCGACCTCTTCACGGCATCGATCTGTGTTCTGGCGCCAAATAGTTGTTGCACTAAGCCAAAGTAACTGTCCGGTCTCGGTCCCTTCAGCCATAGATGGTCTATTATAGACCTCATTGCAAGAACGGACAACCTATGGAGCTCGGCTATAGCGGCCATCTTCTCACTCAATGGCAATGAGCACGTTGGAGCACTAGATTGCGAACATAATAGCCTTTCTATTTCATTATCTTTATGATCCTTGAATAACTTGGTCGCATCAGCCGCACTTTTCGCCAAGTCCGCATACTCATCCGCAGCGCTCCACAGTTGATCCAAAGGAGCATACTTTGGATCTAAGAACTTCATCTGCAGCAAATAGGGTTTTCCAGCCGCGATTTCTCCGGCTTGTCGAAGTTCCTCTTGCGCGTCTCTAATTTCAGAGCACGTCTCCTTCGCCTAATTTAGCGCCTTCTTTAGGTCAGCCGACTTTGCCTGATTCTCCTTCTCGAGAAGCTTATACCGGCCGGTGGCATCCCTCAGCTCCACAGCCATCTCGGCTATCTTTTCTTCGCTTCGATGATGAGCAGCCTGTTCGGCTCTCAAGTCTTTCACTGCCTTTAGGGCAGCCGCATTGCTAACCCGGGCTTGTTCCTTGGCTAGGGCAAGTTCCGTCCTCAGGGCCTCAATGGCAGCAGCTCTGCCTGCAGCCACATCATATCATATTAATATTACAATCCTCTTCATATTTCCTAAAACAAATGAGGAAAAAACGAGTGCATACTCTGTGACTGTCAAGCCGCTTGTTTACAAGCGTGATGTTGGTATCCACCACATCAATCTGTCGCCTCAGTTCGGTGAATTCAGAATTCCGGTCTACCACCGGACCTTTAGCCACATGCGCATGAATGCAGTACGATCATTACCTGAGAGTGTGATCCTCCGTTTGCCGCCTAGGCTGGCAACAGAGTCTCAGGGGCTACTATCTATACGGAGCACACCTAGCGCGCGAGGAACAATCAAAAATTACATATTTTATCGCGTACCTCGAAGCCTTTGAGCAAACTTCCAAAAGCTTCATTTAACCCGCTTGTGGCGGATGAAATCTTCTCCAACACCGTACCCATTAGCATATGGTGATCCTCGGAGAGAGCAGCTTGCTCTAGAAGGCCCGTCAGCGTGTTCGGCCGGGCACAAGACTGTTCCGAACCCTTCTCATTACCCTCCAAGGGAGCCGAACGCGCTGGGCTCAGGGCGGCCAAAGTGTCAGCTTCCGACCTCAGCAGATCTGGACTCCTCTGTGATGACACCTCAGGGTCGCCTGCCCCATGGGGCGGAAAGGCAGGTGTAGTTTCACTTTCCATCGTCTCTGGAAGAAGATCCCCCGAAGACGAATCCTGTTGAGACGAGCTACTAGTCGGACTGCAAAAAACAGATCCTGATTACTGTTCTCAGAGGAAAAAGCAAAAGCTTCTTGTTTACTATTAACTTATAGCTCGGTGGAGGGCTGGCCTGTTTGCAGGCACGATGTGGTGAGGACACCCTTCGAGGCAACGCCCCCTGGTGAAGCTTTCTTCCCTTCCTTAGGCACCTCCGTCTCCAAATCTTCGGAGGCAGCCCTTTTCTTCCCGCGAGGGGAGGGAACCTTGGAAAAACCTCCCCGACTATCCTCCTTCATGGAGACAACAATTCCCGCGATTTGGATGTGCAATGTGTGGAGTTCGGCTTCTCTATTCTTCTCTTCCCCTTTCCCCAAGGGCACTTTGCTTAATGCGCATCTAAGCAGCCTGGCTATTGCAGGACTAGGCGAGCCTTCAGGAAGTGGGGCCGGACACCTGATCCTCTTCGCCTTGTTGAGCCAATCCTGGCCGCGGACAAGTTTTCAGAATAATACTGTATTAAGCATACGCAAAGTGTTCAGTTACAGGGGTACTTACTTGGGTATCTGGGTGGTGGCAGCTCAGGCCCGCATCCTCGGTGGTGTCCGGACACCTTACTTGTGGTCCAAAGAATAATTTATACATTCCTTCGAGGTGGGGTTACCATACCCGTATTGATGAGGATCTCACGATAAGAGGGACACGATCTCTGCTTCGACAAGACGTGCCGAGGAAACCGCCTCGCAATGTGTGCGGTAGCTGGTTGTAAAAAACGGTTCGAATAAAGGCCGGGTCGTGGCGTGATGTCATGCTACGAAGAGTTGTCAGCAGATTAGATTCGTGGATTATTATTCTCTCTACGGTGGTATATGAAATTTGTCTTGCACAGCCAGACACGATCCTTGTGTTCGGAATTTATCTTGAAGTATTCGGAGATGGAACCCGCCTTGCAATGCCGAAGACAATTTGCACTCCGGACTCATCGTCATTGAAGCCTGGTTCAGGGGCTACTGAGGGAGTCCTGGATAAGGGGGTATCCAGACAGCCGGACTGTATACTTTGGCCGGACTGTTGGACTATGAAGATACAAGATTGAAGACTTCGTCCCATGTCTGGATGGGACTGTCCTTTGCATGGAAGGCAAGCTTGGTGATTCGGATGATAGATCTCCTTCTCTGTAACCGACTCTGTGTAACCCTAGCCCCCTCCGGTGTCTACACAAACCGGAGGGTTTAGTCCGTAGGACAAGAGCAATCATACCATAAGCTAGCTTCTAGGGTTTAGCCCCTGAGATCTCGTGGTAGATCAACTCTTCTAATACTCATATCATCAAGATCAATCAAGCAGGAAGTAGGGTATTACCTCCATCGAGAGGGACCGAACCTGGGTAAACATCGTGTCCCCAGTCTCCTGTTACCATTAGCGTTAGACGCACAGTTCGGGACCCCCTACTCGAGATCTGCCGGTTTTGACACCGACAATGACCAAGAATCCGTTCTCCGGAACAATGGAGCGACCAGTTGAAGCACCTATGAAAGTTCAACTATCCCTAGGTTGTTTTGGTAATTCCTAACAACATATAGCTAATTGAGCTAACACTATTCCAGGACAAATATTTCAGGAAAGCTCAATGAATGGCATGGCATGGATGAGAAAAGTGGACCACTCAAAATGCTAAGGATAAAAGGATTGGCTCAAGCTTCAAGCTCAAGACTCTACATTTTATATTTTAGTGATCCAAGATCACATTGAGTCTATAGGAAAAGCCAATACTATCAAGGAGGGATGAGGTGTTGCTTAATGAGGTTCTTGCTTCATAGTGCTTAGTGATATGCTCCAAAACCCTCAACTACTTTCCCATATCCACATATGACCTAAACCTAAAGTCCAACTCGGCCCCACCGATTCTTTCTATCTGGCGCCACCGAGTTCAGATGTCATAGCCACTGCCACAAACCCTAGGCAAATCGGTCTTACCAATAGGGATCTCGGTCTCACCGAGATGGGATTGTAAACTCTCTGTTTCCCTTCGTAACGTTTCGGTACCACCGAGATGAGCGATTGGTCCCACCGAGATTGCAATGTAAACTCTTTGTTTCCCTTTCGTAACATTTCGGTCCCACCAAAATGAGCAAACCGGTCCCACCGAGTTTACCTGACCAACTCTCTAGTTAGCTTATTACCAAAATCGGTCTCACCGAGTTTGTGTAATCGGTCCCCCCGATATCACCGAGTTTGTGTAATCGGTCTCACCGAGTTTTTGTAATCGGTCCCCCCGAGTTGCATGTCGGTCCCACCGAAAACCCTAACGGTCACTAGGTTTACTGAATCGGTCAGACTGAGTTTCTTGATTCGGTCCCATCGAGATTGGTAAATTGTGTGTAACGGTTAGATTTTTTGTGGAGGCTATATATACCCCTCCACCTCCTCTTCATTCATGGAGAGTGCCATCAAAACAAACCTACACTTCCAACTTACTATTTCTGAGAGAGAACCACCTACTCATGTGTTGAGACCAAGATATTCCATTCCTACCATATGAATCTTGATCTCTAGCCTTACCAAAGTTGCTTTCCACTCAAATCTTCTTTCCACCAAATCCAAATCCTGTGAGAGAGAGTTGAGTGTTGGGGAGACTGTCATTTGAAGCACAAGAGCAAGGAGTTCATCATCAACACACCATTTGTTACTTCTTGAAGAGTGGTGTCTCCTAGATTGGCTAGGTGTCACTTGGGAGCCTCCGACAAGATTGTGGAGTTGAACCAAGGAGTTTGTATGGGCAAGGAGATCGCCTACTTCGTGAAGATCTACCATTAGTAAGGCAAGTCCTTCGTGGGCGACGACCATGGTGGGATAGACAAGGTTGCTTCTTCGTGGACCCTTCTTGGGTGGAGCCCTCCGTGGACTTGCACAGCCGTTACCCTTCGTGGGTTGAAGTCTTCATCAACGTGGATGTACGATAGCACCACCTATCGGAACCACGGCTCAAAAATCACTGTGTCTCCAAATTGCGTTTGAATTCTCCAAACCCTTCCCTTTACATTCTTGCAAGCTGCATGCTTTACTTTTCGCTGCTCATATACTCTTTGCATGCTTGCTTGAATTGTGTTAAGATTGCTTGACTTGTGCTAAGTTTGCTAAAATCTGCCAAAGACTAAAATTTGGAAAAGGTTAAGTTTTTATTTGGTCAAGTAGTCTAATCACCCCCCTCTAGACATACTTCCGATCCTACAAGTGGTATCAGAGCCTTGGTTTCCATTTGCTTTGATTTCCATAGATTTTGGTGGTCATAGCCTTGGTTTCACAACCTAAGAGAGTATGGCGTCTAGCGAGGGAAATACCACCGTAGAGGTCCTTACTTTGATGGTACTAATTTGCTAGTTGGAAGCATAAGATGAAAATGCATATTCTCGGAAATAACCCTGCCGTTTGGGCTATTGTATGTATTGGCTTGCAAGGTGAATTCTTTGATGGGAGAGAACCGAACCGTGAAGCTAGCACGGATGAGTTGATGATGCTGCAATACAACGTTCAAGGTTTTGATATCCTCTACAACGGATTGTGCCCCGAAGAATTCAACAAAATCGGCCATCTTGAGAATGCAAAGGAAATTTGGGACACTTTGATTGATATGCACGAAGGTACTGACTCTGTCAAGGAATCCAAATTGGATGTGCTTCAAAGTCAACTTGACAAGTTCAAGATGAAGGATGGTGAAGGCGTCACTGAAATGTACTCTAGGCTTGCTCTCATCACAAATGAGATTGCCGGCTTAGGAAGTGAAGAGATGACCGACAAATTCATCAACAAGAAGATCCTAAGAGCCTTGGATGGAAAATATGATACCGTGTGCACATTGATCCAAATGATGCCCAACTACAAGAATCTCAAGCCAATGGAAGTTATTGGAAGAATTGTTGCTCATGAGAACTCAAGGATAAGGAGGAGCTGCACAACAAGTCAAGTGGTGCTTACAAAGCCTCATGTGAAGCTCCCACATCATCAAGTGAGAAACAAACCTTCAATGAAGAATTGAGCCTAATGGTGAAGAACTTCAACAAATTCTACAAGAGTAGAAGCAAGGAAAGAAGTCCAAGTCAAGGTCCTACAATGACAAAAGATCTTCCAGTCGAGAGCGCAATTGCTACAACTGTGGAAGACCCGGACACTATTCCAATGAGTGTAGGGCTCCCTACAAAAGAAGAGAAGAATCACCTAAGAGGAGAAGTAAAAGAGAAGAATCACCGCCAAGAGAGAGAAGGAGTAGAGATGATCGTTATGAACGAAGAACATCCTGGAGAAGCAAGGATTTGGAAAGGAAGGACAAGTCATCAAGGAGCTACACAAAACGAAGACATCAAGCTCATGTTGGTGAATGGGTATTCGGTTCCGACTCTAAACATCACTCCGAGAGAAGCTATCACTCCGACTCTGAACATACTCAAGATGAAGGTGTTGCCGGTCTAGCACTTGTGTCAACCAACTCCTACGACATATTTGACTCACAAAATGAAGGACTTGGAAGATGCTTCATGGCTAAAGGCCCAAAGGTAACACACCCCGAGTATGTTGATTTCAATAGTGATGAAGATGACTTGCTAGGTGATGATGATTTACTTATTGACAACTCTAGTGATGAATACTATGATGAAATGTCAATTAATCATGCTAATCAAGATAAAACGAATGACGATGATAAGGAGAAAATTGAGATCCTAAATAAAGAACTAAACACTCTTAAGTTAGCTCATGAAACTATCTTAGGGGATCATCGAGAACTTTTAAGGACTCATGAGAAGTTACACTTTGAAAATCTCAACCTTGAGCAAGAGCATGGGTTCTTAAAGGCAATCAATGATGATCTTCGCAAGAAAAGTTCTTCTTACATTGCCAAGTGTTTACTCTTATCTACTTACATGCCTCAAGTCAAGTCTAGTAATAAGAACAAGAAGGATTCTTCCTCTAGTAGTAACAATAATCATGCTAAATCAAATTTTGTTGCTTTTAGTAGTTCTCTTGATTCCACTAATGATTCTCTTAGCCAAGTTACACTTGAGCAAGAAAATAGTTTATTTAAGGGAATTATAGATAAAGGTGTTTACAAGAGCCTTGCCGGGAGTAAGCAATTCGAGGAAATTGTACGCAAGCAAGGAAGGCACCGGAAGAACCAAGGTGTTGGTTTTGAACGGAAGTTCAATGCCAATGGAGTTGAGTGGGAAGAAGATCAATACCCCAAGACGAAGTTTGTTCCTCAACAAGAGAAGTATAATCCTACTTCCTTCAAAGGGACACAAGCTCAAGATGATGATCCTCCACCACAAGACGACAAGCAAAAAGGCAAGGATGAGCTTCAAGAGGAGATTGATGCATTTGAAGAAGATCCCAAGGCCTTGGTCAAGTGGGTTCCCAAGACTACGTCAAGTTCTACTTCATCAAGTACGACTACAACTCCAAGGATTCCCATCAACATGGTGTGAATCCTGAAGAAGAAGAACTAGAGAGTTCTTGAGGGTGACTCCACCAGCAAACTTCACTCATATCATTTTGGCAAGGACAAGTGCAATCAACTTCCACATCTTGCACTAGTTCATGGAGTCACAAACCCTCTTGTTGGTAAGACAAGGGACAAGGTAACCTAATGTTTTCATAGACATCATCTTGTGTGTGCATCACTCTATGTCTATGGATATCCTTGTTTGTTCCTTGTGGGACTAACCCGTGTACGTATTGAAAGTGCAACTCACTCCAAAGGATTGCTCCAAATGATCTACATCAACATTGAGAATCCACATCTTCAACACCTACATGAAGTCATCATCGAGAAAACCCAAGGTTAGTTCATCCCTCTAAGGGGGGATCTCACATCTAGGGGGAGCTTTACTCTAAGAATTGAGTTAAAGCAACTCTAATGGTGTGAACACATCAATGCATTATGTAAAAGTGGTAACCCCACTTGAGCTTAAACGATGAGTATGACCTATGGTGAAATGTTCTCATTTGACTCCTAAGTCAATATACTCATATATAGATGACCTAGTCATCGCCAATTGCTTGATAGATGCTAGAATTGGGTGTGCATGCTTTGCCACATATTTCATTTGTCATTTTATTATGTGAGCATGTTGGTTGCATATTCTACTCATTCGAGGACATCCACTTGTAGTTTTGCTTGGTTGGTTTCCTTTTCTTTTGCCAAGTGGATGGACAAGAATGCCTAAGAACCTTCTCTAGCTATCTATGCTTTTCTTGTCTCAAACTCTATTCATGCTAAATCACAAAATTTGATCAAGTCAGATTCGAACCACTCTGTGTGAGGAGCACTCGGAGTCCCCTATTCGTCATGGACTTAAACTTCCAAAACTTCTTTGTGTGTTTCGGTCTGACCGATTCTTCCATTTCGGTCATACCGAGATCACTAAGTCGATCTAGGTTTTCAATCTCGGTGCAACCGATTTGAACATTTCGGTCTTACCGAGTTGCAGTAACTGCTTGCAGTAATGTATCTCGGTGCCACCGAGTTGTTCCACTCGGTCACACCGATAGGGTCGGTCTATATAAACCCACGGGCAAAATTTTGGAATTTTCTCCGAACACTTTCGCCCGCGCTCAGCCCGCTCTGCCTCCAGGGTCTCGGGTTCGTCTTCCTCGTCGCCAGCCGCCTTCCGCTTCTGGTCTCCACCGCCGTCAACGGGAATCAACTCCACCATTGCCGCCGTAGCAAGTGCATCGCCGAGCTAGGGTATGGACTTGATCACTGTGCTATCCCTATCTAATTCCTATCACATTGTGTTCGTCATGAATCTTGCCACGATTGAAACTATCTCATCTAGTCAAAACAATCCGTAGATTAGGTTTGGATTGAAAATTTTGGGTTAGGTTTCCGCCGGAACCACCTCGGACCCACCGAGTTGTAAAAATCGGTTCCATCGATTTGGCCAAGGCCATTGCACATGTGATTCTCGGTCTGACCGAGAATTGCAAATCGGTGTGACCGAATTCAGAACTTTGTGAAACACTAGCAGTCTCGGTGCCACCGAACTGTGACTTGGTCTGACCGAGTTCACTAGTTTAGGTTCCTAAATCTGCTTCGGTATCACCGAGTTTACAAATCCGTTGATCCGAAATGCTTTCTGTGGGAAACTAAAACTAAGTTATTGAGTCATTCTTTTGCAAAAACTTCTGTATTTTGTGATGCTCATCCCCTCTATCTCATCTATATCTATTCACAGGGCCAGCTGTCAGTGTTTGCAACATGTCTGATCAGAATGACAGCCAGAACAGGGAAGAGGAGCAAGTTCCCATGAGTGAGGGCACTAGTCCCTCTAGTTCCTCAGATGAGGGTAACAGGAGCGCCCCAAGCAACTTACCCAAAGTTGCCACCAGGAACAGGAAGAAGAAAACCTCAGACTCTTAGGATGAAGACTATGTGGCAGAAGAGGATGAAGCCACATCCAGGAAAGTGCTCAAGAAGGAATATGGCACTGCTGCATCCACCAAGCCATGTCTGAATAGGAAAGTCCCTGCCAAGAGGACTCCTATGCTGAAAGTCAGAGCATCAACTCAGGAAACTGAGAGATCAGAACCCAAGGAGCCAGAAGTGACTGAAAACAAGAGGAAGGAAAGGGTGAAGAAGACCATGGCCAGAGTTGTTGGAAAGCCTTCCATGATGGAAGAGGAAGAAGAAGAGGCTGCTGTTCCAGCTCCCAAAGCTCAGAACTTCTTGACCCTTTAGGGGGTACTTCATCAAAGCCCAAAGAAGCACTTAAGGCTGCTTCCAAGCCCAAGACTGCACCAAAGAGGAATACCAGGAACATCCCAGCTGCTGAGAAGAACAAGGCCCCAGTGCCTGAAGTTGTTGCTGAAGAGGAAGAAGATGAAGAGCATGTTCTGAGAAAGTTGAAGCCTAAAATTCCAGATCATAACGATGCTCATCCTGTCGCTGAGAACATGAAGCTGAGAAAGGATGCAGGACTTAGATAGTGGAGGTTGACTGATCCTTATGCAGTCAGGAGGAGAACTGACGTGGACTACAGGTTCCATACAAAGGAACAATAGAATTTCTATGAGACAGTGCTGCTGGACAAGAAACCAATAGTCTGTGATATGAGATGGGTAGATTGGAAATACATCAAGGAAAATGAAGAAGACTATCCTGGTGTGTTTGACGTTTCAAGGGTTGTGGAGTGGATAAATTTGTTGGGCAGAAGCTCACAAAGTGGAATGATGAGCTCATAATGCAATTCTACTTCACAACACACTTCTATCCAGGTGGCATGATAGTATGGATGTCTGAAGGTACAAGGTACCAATCTACTATTGAAGAATGGGCCAATCTGATCAATGTACCAAAGGAGAAAGAGGATGACTTGGATGTCTATGCCAAGAAGAAGATGGATCACAACACTATGGCACACATGTACAAGGAGATCCCAGATGCTGTTGTTGAAACACACAAGTTTGGATCTGTACATTTCCTTCTGTCAGGACTGCCAACCATCAACTGGATCTTCAGGCACACACTTTTTCCCAAGTCAGGTGATCATAACATGATCAGAGGCCATGCTATCAATCTGCTACACTTATTTGATGTGCCTCAAAAGTTCAAGATCATGAGCCTCATTGTTAAAACTATCAAGAGGACAACTGCAGACCAGAAGGGAAGTTGTGGGTATGCCCCACAGATCCAGGAGCTGATTAACTCTAAGATGGGCACTGGCACATACTTGTTGGACAAGAACACATGCCTATCTATCCAGATTTTGAGGACAACCAAGTGGTTATGGATGAAGATGAACCATCTTCTGTGCAAGCACAAGCAAAGAAGGAGAAGGCAAGGACAGAGAAGGCTGCCAAGATGCCAACAATTGATGAGGCATCTGAGTACTTCCTGAAGAGCAAGCAAGATCAGCTTGGCTACTTGATTGCATCCACTCTAAGGATTGAGAAGGGGTTGGCCACCCTGACTCAAAACCAAGAGAGCCTGGAAAGGATCATGGAGCAGAAGTTCTATGACATGGATGTGAAGGTAACTGAGATCCAGTCTGTTGTTGAGCAACTCCAGGATGATATGCAGGAGAGGAAGGGCAAGACAACCACTGAGGCATTTTCTAGAGTGCCTAGAGCTCAGTGATCAGCTACTGTGCCAGTGACAGACACAAGAGCAACTTCATCTGCACCTGCTACAGCTTCAGTGCCACCTGCTCCAGCATCTACTCCACCAGCTCCAACTTCATCAACTAATGCCTTTGTCCTTGGAGTCATTTGTACACCACCACATCAAGACCAAGCCTGAGAGACGATATAGTACTTTGCATTTTCTAGGAACTTTTTGGTAACTTGTTGCCAAAGGGGGAGAAGAATGTATAGATCATAGGCTTCGAGAGAGAGAGAGAGTTTGCTTTTGTTCTCTCTTGTTTTGGTGGTTGAACTTTGTTTGCTTTCGCTTGCTTGAGATACTTTATTACCTGTGTGATACTATGATGATCATGTGTTTGATCATATGCTACATTAATGCTTGTTGGATGATATTATCCTTTTATCTCTATATGTTCATTCACTTTGCTTGGTGATGAGTGCATGTATTTTGATTATTATCATTTTGAGCGCTCCATCAAGATGTATGTGACATGGGAGAGTAACTCATGATCCTAACTCTATGTGCATTTGCAGTCCAAAGCAAATCTTAAACTATGCACAAATTTAGGGGGAGCTCTCACATTTCACATACTTCTCAAAGCGACAATGTTTTTCAATCTTATTATCATTTGTCGAAGCTTTGATCTATATGTTGTCATCAATTACCAAAAAGGGGGAGATTGAAAGTGCAACTATCCCTAGGTGGTTTTGGTAATTCCTAACAACATATAGCTCATTGAGCTAACACTATTCCAAGACAAATATTTCAGGAAAGCTCAATGAATGGCATGGCGTGGATGAGAAAAGTGGACCCCTCAAAATGCTAAGGATAAAAGGATTGGCTCAAGCTTCAAGCTCAAGACTCTACATTTTATATTTTAGTGATCCAAGATCACATTGAGTCTATAGGAAAAGCCAATACTATCAAGGAGGGATGAGGTGTTGCTTAATGAGGTTCTTGCTTCATAGTGCTTAGTGATATGCTCCAAAACCCTCAACTACTTTCCCACATCCACATATGACATAAACCTAAAGTCCAACTCGGCCCCACCGATTCTTTCTATCCGGCGCCACCGAGTTCAGATGTCATAGCCCCTGCCACAAACCCTAGGCAAATCGGTCTTACCGATAGGGATCCCAGTCTCACTGAGATGGGATTGTAATCTCTCTGTTTCCCTTCGTAACGTTTCGGGACCACTGAGATGAGCGATCGGTCCCACCGAGATTGCAATGTAAACTCTTTGTTTCCGTTTAATAACATTTCGGTCCCACCGAAATGAGCGAACCGGTCCCACTGAGTTTACCTGACCAACTCTCTGGTGCTATATTACCAAAATCGGTCTCACCGAGTTTGTGTAATCGGTCTCACCGAGATTACGTTATGCCCTAACCCTAACCATATTGGTCCTACCGAGTTGCATGTCGGTGCCACCGAAAACCCTAACGGTCACTAGGTTTACTGAATCAGTTAGACCGAGTTTCTTGATTCGGTCCCACCGAGATTGGTAAATTGTGTGTAATGGTTAGATTTTGTGTGGAGGCTATATATACCCCTCCACCTCCTCTTCATCCGTGGAGAGATCCATCAGAACAAAGCTACACTTCCAACTTACCATTTCTGGGAGAGAACTACCTACTCATGTGTTGAGACCAAGATATTCCATTCCTACCATATGAATCTTGATCTCTAGCCTTCCCCAAGTTGCTTTCCACTCAAATCTTCTTTCCACCAAATCCAAATCCTGTGAGAGAGAGTTGAGTGTTGGGGAGACTATCATTTGAAGCACAAGAGCAAGGAGTTCATCATCAACACACCATTTGTTACTTCTTGGAGAGTGGTGTCTCCTAGATTGGCTAGGTGTCACTTGGGAGCATGCGACAAGATTGTGGAGTTGAACCAAGGAGTTTGTAAGGGCAAGGAGATCGCCTACTTCGTGAAGATCTACCGCTCGTGAGGCAAGTCCTTCGTGGGCGACGACCATGGTGGGATAGACAAGGTTGCTTCTTCGTGTACCCTTCTTGGGTGGAGCCTTCCATGGACTCGCGCAGCCGTTACCCTTCGTGGGTTGAAGTCTCCATCAACGTGGATGTACGATAGCACCACCTATCAGAACCACGGCTCAAAAATCACAGTGTCTCCAAATTGCGTTTGAATTCTCCAAACCCTTCCCTTTACATTCTTGCAAGTTGCATGCTTTACTTTCTGCGCTCATATACTCTTTGCATGCTTGCTTGAATTGTGTTTAGATTGCTTGACTTGTGCTAAGTTTGCTAAAATCTGCCAAAGACTAAAATTTGGAAAAGGTTAAGTTTTTATTTGGTCAAGTAGTCTAATCACCCCCCCTCTAGACATACTTCCGATCCTACAACCTGTCCGAGCTGCACAGGGTGGCCGGACTGGCTATGAAGGATGTTATAGTCCGCTTGTGGCTAGCCAACTCCATCCCTAATAGTCACTTCGAACTCGTGAAGAGGCTAGTGGAGGCACTTCCTCTGCTCGATGCCCTCAAGCGGTCGTCCTGCATTGAAGGTGACCGGATGGCCTTTTCCCGTGTCAAGGTGCAGTGGGCAAAGATGAAGGCCACCAAGATAGCCCCTGCCGGGCCACCTGAGGGCAAGGAGCACCCGTAGCCGGAGAGGTACTTTGATGAGGTCCTCGAGGGAGCCCGTATTGTAGAAGGCTAGTGCTCCAAGGGCATTATATTTGAGTAGTTGTGTCCGGTTTGTAAGAGTCATGCAAATGAACTCATTATGTAAAAAACGGTTATGCCTTCGATGATTAGGTTATCCTCCTATTTTGGCTATTTATATGTCTGAAAGTTTACTAGTCGTTGGCTTCAACCCCCACGTAAATATTACCGGGCTGTTCGAGAATGCATGATAACACTTTATCCAACGTCTTGGTCCGATGTAGGAGGCGTCTTGTGAGGGGAACCAGGCAATCAGACTATGCGGCTTTAGTACTTCCACATAGCCCTTAGAGTCCATTGGTGGTGGTAAGTACTAGACCCTCGTTGCATTATCGGCAATCCGGAGTGTGGCGCCTTTGCAACGTGGCTGGTCAAAAAACCCAGCCCCTCGTATAACACAACATAAATCGCGAACTATTCGTAGTATAACACTAAGTCACTAGATCGCTGACCCGCTCTCGCTTATCATGATAGTCAGTTTTTGGCTTTCTCTACTGAGGTATTTGACCAAATGAACTGGAAATACAATCGCAGTAGTTCTCCCTTTACTACCTTAGCCAAACTTGTGGAACGTAAGGTGGCAAACACAGGAATCGGGCAACCCAACTATAGACCGAAGACATGATTCGGAGCTGATGCATATAATGCAATATCCAGGACGCTAGAGAGTCTCCTATGGGTGTTCGAACTTTTAGAATTTTGCGGGGCCGAATATAGCCCCTAGTATGAAGACTGTGTCAAGCCATGTATGTCAGTCGAACGTAAGGAAGAGTGCAGATGACAAGGAGAGAATCCAAAACCCAACCAAGAAGGTGATAATCATCTGTGCCCTTTATATCTTTACTGAAATGTCGATGACAGGCAATGTCGTTCAATATTAAGGTCATATTACATGCCTAAAAAAAGAAAAAATTACATAAGGGAAAGTCGAACACAAGGCCTAAAAATCATAGTTCGGGAAATAAACTCTAATGATGCCCTGCCGCACGTCTGCACCTTTTCTCCTCAGTAGTGAGTCCTTTGAGAGGTGTATTTGATGGTTCAAAATGTGCCAGCCTTAAAAGGATCTCCCGCGACGACCGTCTTGTAAGTAGGGCTCTTGACGAACCTGTGTTAAAAGGAAAAAAAAGATATATGCGGTCCAACTATGGTCAAGCCATGCAATGGACTTCTTCAGCAGTGTGCCTCCGGCGTCGCCCAAGGTATTTTTAGTGCGTAATTATGTACGCGTGGCAGATAAGCCGCAACCTGGCGGGGCGATCGGCGGAGGCCGAACTGCTAATCAGTGTTTGGATCCGCTGATTTATTGCTGTTATGCGCGGACTGGACCTGTTTGGATATGTCTTTGGCTTTATTGGCCGGTGAATTGTTCGGCTTGACAAGGCTGCTGTACACTTCGGCTGCAAGGGCCGCGGTGTGTTCTTTGTTAGGGAGTGAGCGCTCCATATTACTATTGACTATAATAACGCCATGAGGTCCAGGCATTTTGAGCTTCAAGTAAGCATAGTGTAGGACTGCATTAAAGCGGGCGAAAGCAGTTCGTCCAAGCATTGCATGGTAGCCACTGCGGGAAGGGACAATGTCGAAGATTAACTCTTCACTGCGAAAGTTATCTAGGGAGCCGAATACTACCTCCAGTGTGATTGAGCCTGTACAACGGGCCTCCACTCCTGGTATCACACACTTAAAGGTAGTGTTACTTGGTTTGATTCGTGATGGGTCGATTCCCATCTTACAGCAGTATCTTGATAGATCAAGTTGAGACTGCTTCCTCCGTCCATAAGAACTCTAGTGAGGTGGTAGCCGTCAATGATTGGATCAAGAACCAGGGCGGCCGAACCCCCGTGACGGATATTGGTTGGGTGGTCCCTGCGGTCAAACGTGATCGGACAGGCTGACCATGGGTTAAACTTGGGAGCGACATGCTCTACGGCATAGACGTTCCATAGTGCGCATTTGCGCTCCCTTTTGGGAATATGAGTGACATGTATTATGTTCACTGTCTTCACCTCGGGGGGAAGATGCTTTTGACCCCCGATGTTCGGCTGGCGGGCCTCATCATCGTATTCGCTTGGATGCCCTTTTCCCTTATGTTTGATATTTAACTTACCGGCCTATTTGAAAACCCAACAATTCTTGTTGGTGTGGTTTGCAGGCTTATCGGGTGTGCCATTATTCTGACAAGGCCTCTCAAGGATTTTATCTAAGTTGGATGGCCCGTTTTTATTGCCTTTGAAAGGTTTCTTCCGCTCACCGGACTTAGGACCGCTGAATCCGACATTGAGTACCATATCGTCTGCGTCGTCGTTGTTATTATTACAATGTTTGTTTCTATTGCCGTGAGGTTTACCATTGCTGTCCCACACCTCGGAGGTGCCGGGGTCCACCTGAGTTGCTGCTTCTACGAGCCAACTAGCTGTCTTCGCCTGCATAGAAGCGGGTCATGAGTGCCATTAAGGCTACCATGGTCTTCAGCTTTCCCTACCCAAGGTGTTGGGTGAGCCATTCGTCATGGACGCTGTGTTTAAAGGCCACTAAGGCTTCGACGTCTGGACAATCTACGATCTAGTTCTTTTTAGTTAAGAACCGATTCCAAAGCTTGCAAGCTGATTCGCCTGGCTACTGAATTATGTGACTCAAGTCGTCAGCATCTGGTGGCCAGACATAAGTGCCCTGAAAGTTAGCCCTAAAAGCATCTTCCATGTCTTCCCAGGTTCCAATGGAGTTTTCTTGGAGGCTGTTTAGCCAGTACCGTGCTGGTCCTTTTAACTTTAGATGAAGATATTTAATGGCATGGAGATCATCTCCTCGAGCCATATGAATATGGAGAAGGAAATCTTCAATCCAGACGGCCGGATCCGTCATTCCATCGTATTGTTCGATTTTTACGGGTTTAAACCCTTCCGAAAATTGATGCTCCATGACCTCATCAGTGAAGCATAGGGGGTGTGTGGCCGCTCTGTATTGTGCAATGTCGCGACGGAGATCGGCTGACATCTGTGTTCGGTTCTGATCCCCAACATAGTAATGGTCATCACGTTGGGCTTCGTAGCCATTGTCTCTCGCCGGGGCACGGTCCCTTGATCCATGATTGATCTAGTTTGACCAGCTTTATTTGCTAGGTCACGTTGCAGGTCATACGTGTATCCCGTGTCTGCCGTCTCCCCGCCTCTTCGACGGGGAAGGAGGGTGTGGGTTGGTGTTCGGACTGATATGTTGTTTTATCTCGTCCATGTGGCGGTCAGTCTGGTTGGTCTGTCTGATTATACTTCGATGGAATTGGCTCAAGGGCTTCATCGTCGAATTGTGGCAGCAGCTTGTGCCTAGGGTAACTTTTAAATGGTCGTCCATGGCCGTATTCCTCACCGGCCAGGACCTTAGTCCACCTTTCATTCAGCATATCTTGCTCGGCTTTGAGCTGCTGCTGCTTCTTCTTCAGGCTCTGGGCTGTAGCAATGAGCTGTCGCTTGAAGCGTTCTTGGTCAAGGGGTTCCTCTGGGACAATGAAGTCCTTGTCACCGAGGCTGACCTCCTCTTCGTATTCTGGCACGTAGTTGCTGTCCTCCGCATCTTTGTTGTCAGCGTGTACGGGGGTATATTCACCCTCTTCCCTTTCATCCTGTTTGGATGTGGGCTCGACGAGGTATTTGGGATCTTCGGCATCGTCCGGAGTCTCATTATCTCCGGTGCCGGTATTTCTATCCTTTGCTCGACGCGATCATGAGCGGCATCACTGACGTCGACGCTTTAGTGGTTTATCAACGGGTTATCCTCCTCGTTCTTCGAAGTGTCCACCATGTACACATCGTAGGTTGAGGTGGCCATCCAACGCCCCGTAATGGGTAGGACCTGGCTTGGTTCAGCGTCAGCATCGTCGTCCATGCCGTCGATGTCTTCGGACGCATAGTCTAGCACGTCGGTTAAGTCCTCGACAGTGGATATCAAGTGGGTGGTTGGTGGGGCGTAGAATTCCTCTCTCTCAGCCCTCAGTCTGAGATGGATACAGTTCGGAGTTAAAGCCTTTGTGATGGCGAGAGACTGCATCAAACCCAATGCTTCATCTAAGAGCGGAAGTGTGACCGGAAACTGCGGGTCTGCCATGCTGAATTCAGCACAGGGTACCTGATCAGACCCGCTAAGTGCAGACCTCGGCAGTTCGGGATGGTTGCCTAGATTCAAGTCTAAGATTGCATCTGGGTCTTTGGTAGGAAGCTCTGTGGGGGGAAGAGGTCCGACAGGGTTTATGTTCCCGTCTTTAGACGATGAGACTTGCCGCGGATCTATGGCCGAGGTGGGTATTGGTGTTGACCCCTGGATGTGATCTGACAGGGGATCTGAAGAGTCTTCTTGACGGGGACATGGAGTGGCGGCAGAGGACACGAACCCGTCAAAGACTAGGTCTCCTCGGATGTCAGCAACGTAGTTTAGGTTTCCAAACCTGATCTGGTGGCCTGGGGAATAACTATCGACCTACTCGAGGCGGCCGATCGAGTTGGCATGAAGCACAAAGACACCAAGCACAAAGACCTGTCCAGGAAGAAAGGTCTTCCTGGACGAAGCGTCATTGTTGATGAAGAGACGAGCCATCGATCCTTCTGTCGATGATACAGTGGAGCTCTCAATGAAAGCACCAATGTTGGTGTCAAAACCGGTAGGTCTCGGGTAGGGGGCCCAAGCTATGCGTCTGAGGATCGATGGTAACTATGGAGAAGGGACACAATGTTTACCCAGGTTCGGACCCTCTTAATGGAGGTAAAACCCTCCTCCTGCTTGATTATATTCGAGGGTATAGGGGTTACAAGAGTTGATCTACCTCGAGATCAATTCGGCTAACCCTAGATAGCTAGCCTAGCAATGTTGTGATCCTGCCTCCGATCTAACCCTCTAGTTTATATAGACACCGGAGGGCTTAGGGTTGTACAAAGTTGGTTTTACAGAAAGGAATAATATCTTCGGAGACCTATACTTGCCATCCACGCATGTGAGAGTCCCCACCGGACACGAGAGATAATCTTTTGTCTTGTATCTTGATGGCCCATCAGTCTGGCCCACATCAACAAACCGGACATTCGAGGACCCCCTAATCCAGGACTCCCACACCGATCGCCCCATAAGGCTGCGGCTTACATACTACGCATACATAAATACGCACTCAAAATACCTTGGGCAACGCCACAGGCACACTTCAGGAAAAAGTCCATTGTACGGCTTGGCCCTATTTGGACCTTGTCACGCCCAATATGCGACCCTATCCAAAAGGAACTCGAAGGTCCCACCAAGGATAGACCCGCATATTGAAACGCTTTTGCAAGGTGGATATCATTACATCAACATTACATAATAGTGGGGATACATACAAGAGGCATACAATGCCACACGAATACAACATCATCATACATAAGAGCATCATCCGACTACGGATGAAGCACAAACAGAAACTCAAACGACATCCACCCTGCTAGCCGAGGCTGCCGACCTGGAACCTATCCCCTAATCAAAGAAGAAGCAGAAGAAGAACTCCAAGACAAACAAACATCGCTCTCGCGTCAAGATCATCGCATAACCTATACCTGCAACTGTTGTTGTAGTAATCTGTGAGCCACGAGGACTCAGCAATCCCATTACCATGGGTATCAAGACTAGCAAAGCTTAAAGAGAAAGGAAGGGGTAAAGTGGTGAGGCTGCAGCAGCGACTAAGCATGATATGGTGGCTAACATACGCAAATAAGAGCGAGAAGAAAGCAAAAGGAACGGTCGTGAACTAGCAATGATCAAGAAGTGATCCTGAACTCCTACTTATGACAAACATAACCCAAAACCGTGTTCACTTTCCGGACTCCGCCGAAAAGAGACCATCACGGCTACACACGCAGTTGATGCGTTTTAATTCGGATCTGGTGTCAAGTTATCTACAACCGGACATTAACAAATTCACATTTGCCTATAACCACAGGCACGACTTTCGAAAGATTATACCCTACAGGGGTGTCCCAACTTAGCCCACGATAAGCTCTCGCGATCAACGAAGGATATACCTTCTCCCAGGAAGACCCGATCAGAATCGGAATCCCGGTTTACAAGACATTTCGACAATGGTAAAACAAGACCAGCAAAGCCGCCCGAATGTGCCGACAAATCCTGATAGGAGCTGCACATATCTCGTTCTCAGGGCACACCGGATTGTCCAAACTTCCGGTAGGCCAGCCCAGAATTGCCCCTGGTGGCCACCGGCGGCTGACAGGTTGGACCAACACTCACGACGAGCACTGGCTCGGGGGGATAAAATAAATATGACCCTCGAGAGCGCGACTCCCAAGGGAAAAAGGGCTAGGTGAGGCAAATGGTAAAACCAAGGTTGGGCCTTGCTGGATGAGTTTTATTCAAAGCGAACTGTCGAGGGGGTCCCATAAATCACCCGACCGAGTAAGGAACGCAAAATCCAGGAACATAACACCGGTATGACGGAAACTAGGGCGGCAAGAGTGGAACAAAACACCAGGCATAAGGCCGAGTCTTCCACCCTTTACCAAGTATATAGATGCATTAATAATATAAGAGATATTGTGATATCCCAACCAAAATCCTGTCCACCATGGAGCAATCTTCAACTTCACCTGCAACTAGCAACGCTATAAGAGGGCTGAGCAAAGCGGTAACATAGCCAACCAACGGTTTGCATAGGAAAGGTGTCAAAGGTGAGAGGTTCATGGCAATTTGGGATGGCTTGACAAACAGGTGATAGGTAGCGCAGCATAGCGAAAGAACGAAACAACTAGCATAGAAATGATAGTAGTGAGATCCAGGGTAGCGGTCATCTTGCCTGAAATCCCGCTAGGAAGAAGAACGAGTCCATGAAGGAGATAAAGCCACGAAGACGAACCAAGCGTAGATGAATGAATCCTCACGATCGCAACGAAACAGGAACTATCGAAAAGAAGCACACAACATGGTAAACAAACCACAAATGAACGAGACATTATGCACAACAAGAATGATGCATGACAAAGCTACATGAAGCTACTCATGGCAAGAGATGATGCAAACAAGAACAACACATCAAGGCAAGTTTAAATGAGGCCGGGAACAACATATAACAATTCCGGTAAGTCCTATTATGCATATTTCGAAATTGGTCCAGATCTGAATAAACCTGATGTTCAAGTTGTTAAACAGCAAGTTAAGATGCACAAAGATGATCTACACGAGATTCTAGTCAAGTTACATATGAAGTTCATTTAATTCGGAGCTACGGCCTAGAAGATATGAGCAAAACAAGTTAAACATGGCATTGATGCAAAATACACTCAAACATCAAGCAAACACCTCAAAACATGGATGAAACATGATAATATGAAACTATATGCAAAATCAAGCAAGTTTCATATAGAGCACACTCAAAACGGAGCAACGGTGCAACACATGCACTCTATACCAGTTATAAGGACAAGCTGTCCAAAACAGCAACTAGGCATATTGCAAGCATCAAAACAACATGCTACAACACCGCAACATGATAATGATAGGCATGGACATGATGTACAGGTAAAGCATAACAAAACATGAACACTGATCTATCTCCATAAATCACTAGAACATGCTTAAACACACATGGCAAGATTGCAAGTAATAACAATTCAGACTTTGCAAAAAATAACATCAGGTTGCAATGTTTAGAGCTATCAAGCAACATGTTACAGGAACTTATCATGGCAAACAAAGGCATGACATGAATCTACTAATTGCATAGATCAAAAGTCCCTTACTGACCATAAGCCAAAAAGGAACATAAAATATGATGGCACCCATGTAAACATAGCAAGTTATAATACAGATTCAAACATGGCAGGAACAGAATTATGAAGGCATGTAGATGAGCTTGTGCAACTCACTACAGATCATTACATGGCATGGCAAGGCACCCAACAGTAATAAGACATATTTATGAAGCTAAGCATGGCAATAGCAAGGTCATAGGGTACATGGATCACTAGCAAAACACATGGCAACAACTGAACTTAATGTTAACAGGCTGACAACAACATTATATAGCAACTTTGAAGCAAGATATGAACAAGCTACAGGAAGCTATAAATGCAACCAGGGGCGTGGATGGTTAGAGGATGACATGTAGGACAAAACATAGTTTGTAAACATCTCCAGATTATGCATAGAATGATTAGTAGCAGCAGGTTTACATAGCATCACGAAATAACAGATTCAGCCTATCAAAACAGCAACATCAAGTACCCTACTTAACAAGCTCGATTCACTCACCACAAGTAATTGCATGACAAGATAAACGTAGCATCATCAATAAGACATGTTTGTGAAACAATCCAAGGCAAGAACAAGTTCATAGCATGCAAGGATCGACTACAACAACCTTGGCAAAATTGAATAACAAGTAAACAATCTGCCAGGAAACATTTTGAAGCAAAAGTAGAGCACGAAAATGACATTCTAGACTACTCCATAATTCCAAACAGGGGCATGAATGGATAGACAATAACCATATGTTCAAAACACACTTACTGAAGTATCTCAAAATATGCATGGATCTCTCTGTAGCATCAAGTTTACATGGCATCAAAATAACAGCAGAACAGGGACTAAAATCAGCAACATTACAAAGCCTAGTTTGCATGCTTGTGCTAGTCACCACATTGATCACAAAAATACATGGTAAGCACCTCTGTAAATAAGACATGGCATAGTTCAAAACACATGTAGACATCAACCTCATAGGATGCACACATCAATCATGGCAAAAATGACAAAAGAGCTAGTTCTGTTAACAGACAACAGAAAACATTATGAAGCACTCTTGCAACGATGATTCAGGCATCAAGATGGACTCAAATGAATATGATGCAATGGAATGTAATGATGTGCTCGTCGAGGTGAACAATTTGACATATTACACGCACAAAATGGAGCTACGGATGTAGAGATATGACATGACGAACATGGCATGATAATGTGCAAATTTTGAGGACAGCAGAATTTCACCTCGGGGAAAAGTCAACCTTCGAGATCCAGATCTCGCACGAATTACGAAGATCGCCGGAGACGGGGATGGAGGTGGCCGTGGAGGCACGGGGAGGGGAGCTCCGGGCCAGATCGGGCCGGATCTGGCCGGAGCCCGGCAGGGGCGGCGCGGCCGGAGGTCGGGGACGGAGGGCCGACGACGCGGAGGCGGGCAGCCGGCGCGGGAGGGCGGCGGCGGCGTGTCGCGGAGGAGGCGGCGGCTCGGGAAGGCCGAAGGCGCGGGGGCGCGCGCGGGCCCGGGCGGGCCTGCCCTGGGCTCGCGGGCCGGCGGGAGGCGCGGTGGGTGGAGGCGGCGGCGACACAAGGCAGCCTTCGACTGGACGGGGCGCGGCAGCGGACGAGGGCGGCGCGGCGCCGGCCGGCGGAGATCCGGCGAGGGGAGGCGGGGCGCGGGTCCGACCGGGGTCGTGGAGGAGAGAGAGAGGGCGCGGGGTGGACGGGCGGAGATGTCCGGCGCCGGGCGGATGCGTCCGGCGGCGGCGAGGGGAAATTGCTATGGTTTGGACCCGGATTTGGATGGGGGAAGGCATATATATAGTTTCTGGGAGCTAGGAGAGTCCAAATGAGGAGAGGTTTTCGGCCACGCGATCGTGATCGAACGACCGAGAGCATGGAGGGGAGTTAGATGGGTTTTGGGCCACTTTGGAGGGATGTTGGGCTGCAAAGAGAAAGGGGGGTTTCGGGCTGCGCGGTTAACCATTGGAGTATCAAACGACCTCCAAATGGCACGAAACTTGACAGGCGGTCCACCGGTGATGTACCAAGGCCACTTGGCAAGACTCGGTCCATTCCGAGAAAGTTTAACACCCACTCACAACAGGAGACAAAAAGGGGAACGCCGGAGGGCATAGGAGTGCCGGATTGCGAAACGGACAACGGGGAAAATGCTCGGATGCATGAGACGAACACATATGCAAAATGAAATGCACATGATGACATGATAAAATGCAACACGCAAGCAAATGACATGGAAACACCGACGAATAACTGGCAGACACCTGGCGCATCGGATCCGGGGCGTTACAGACCTCATACATCTTTTCACTATAGGCTCATTAAGAGCCCTATTTGTTGTATGGTTGCATCAGGGATCCTTTCAAGGCTAACGTTTGCCTTCTTTACGACCAACCATCAAATACTCCTATCAAAGGATTTCTTACTAAGGAGAAATGGCGCAGACGTGCAGCAGGGCATCACTAGACTCTTCGAACCATTACTTTTAGGCCCTCTGCTAGACCTTCCCTTATGTAATTTTTTTAGGCATGTAACATGACCTTAATATTCATGGCATTGTCTGTCGAAACACGCCTCAACGTATTGATAAGGATATAAAGGAAGCAGATGATCAGCACCTTTTTGTTGGGTTCTTATATTGTCTCATCATCCGTATTCCCTCATTGCTTTCGACTGACATGTGTGCTTCAGCACGGCCTTCACACCAGGGGCTGTATTCGTCCCCGCAAACTCTTAAGTCCGAACACCTATAGGGAACAATTCAGCGTCCCGGATATAGCACTATATGCATCGCCTCTGAATCATGTCTTTGGTCTACAGTTCGGTTGCCCGGCTCCTGTTTTTTCCACCTTACATTCCACAAGTTCGGATAAGGTAGCAAAGGGAGAACTACTGCGATTGTATTTCTGGTTTGTCCGGTTAAGTACCTCAGTAGAGAAAGCCGAAAACTGACTGGCATGATATGCGAGAGCGGGTCAACGATCCCGCTACTTATTGTTATACTACAAATCATTCGCGATTTATGCCGTATTATACAAGGGGCTGGGATTCGACCAGCCGTGTTGCAAAGGCACCATAATCCAGATTTTCGTTCATGCAATAGGGGCTAGTACTTAGCCCCACCAATGGACTCTTACGGCTAAGTGAAAGTAATAAAGCCGCATAGTCTGATTGCCTAGTTCATCTCGCAAGACGCCTCCTATATAGGACCAAGACGTAGGATAAAGTGCGAACATGCATTCCCGAACACGCTTGTAATATTTACATGGGGGCAGAAGCCGACGACTGGTAAACTTTCAGACTTATAAAAGAAACGGCCAAACAGGAGGATAAACTAACAAAATCATAAAGCGCAAGCATAAATATTTCACATTATGAGTTCATTACATAGTTCTTACAAACCAGACTCCACTACTCAAATATGATATCCTTTCAGCATTGACCCTCTACAATGCGAGCTCCCTCGAGGACCTCGCTGAAGTACCTCTCCGGCCTCCGGTGATCCTTGTTGGAAATATGCCCTAGAGGCAATAATAAAATGGTTATTATTATATTTCCTTGTTCATGAGAATTGTCTATTGTTCATGCTATAATTGTATTAACTTTAAACCGTAATACATGTGTGAATACATAGACCATAACATGTCCCTAGCGAGCCTCTAGTTGACTAGCTCGTTGATCAATAGATGGTTATGGTTTCCTGACCATGGACATTGGATGTCATTGATAATGGGATCACATCATTAGGAGAATGATGTGATGGACAAGACCAAATCCTAAGCATAGCACAAGATCATGTAGTTTGTTTGCTAGAGCTTTTCTAATGTCAAGTATCTTTTCGTAGACCATGAGATTGTGCAACTCCCGGATACCGTAGGAATGCTTTGGGTGTACCAAAGGTCACAACGTAACTGGGTGGCTATAAAGGTACACTACAGGAATCTCTGAAAGTGTCTGTTGGCTTGGCACGAATCGAGACTGGGATTTTTCACTCCGTATGATGGCGAGGTATGTCTGGGCCCACTCAGTAATGCATCATCATAATGAGCTCAATGTGACTAATGAGTTAGCCATGGGATCGTGCGTTACGTAACAAGTAAAGAGACTTGTCGGTAACGAGATTGAACAAGGTATGGGGATACCGGCGATCAAATTTCGGGCAAGTAACATACCGATAGACAAAGGGAATTGTGTACGGGGTTGATTGAATCCCCGACATAGTGGTTCATCAGATGAGATCATCATGGAACATGTGGGAGCCAATATGCGTATCCAGATTCCGCTATTGTTTATTGGTTGGAGAGGTGTCTCGGTCATGTCTGCATGGTTCCCGAACCCATAGGGTCTACACACTTAAGGTTCGGTGACGCTAGAGTTGTTATGGGAAATAGTATGTGGTTACCGAAGGTTGTTCAGAGTCCCGGATGAGATCCCGGACATGACGAGGAACTCCGGAATGGTCCGGAGGTGAAGATCGATATATTGGACAAAGGGTATTGGATTCTGAAATTGTTCCGGGGGTACGGGGTGACGACCAGCGTGTCCGAAAGGGGTTTCAGAGGCCTCGACAAGCATTGGGGGGCCTTATGGGCGAAGGGGAGGGGGCACATCAGCCCACTAAGTGGCTGAGCGCCCGTCCCACCCCATCTCATGTAACCTGGATTCCCTCAAAAAAAAATCTCATGTAACCTAGAGAGGTGAGGGCGCCTCCCCTAGGGCAGCCACCCCTCCCGGCTTGGGGGGCAAGTTTCCTACGGGTGGGGCGCCCAAACCCATCTAAGGTTTGCTCTGTGGCCGCCGCCCCTCCCCTAGGGAAACCCTAGGGTGCCTCCTCCTCCCCCCTTTCCCCTATATATAGTGAGGGAGAGAGAGGGCAGCCGCACCCTTCCCCTAGCGCAACCCTTTCCCTCTCCAACACCTCCTCCTCCTCCGTAGTGCTTGGCGAAGCCCTGCCGGAGAACTACAAGTTCTACCATCATGCCATCATGCTGCCGGAGCTCTCCCTCAACTTCTCCTCTCCCCTTGCTGGATTAAGAAGGGGGAGACGTCCCCGGGCTGTACGTGTGTTGAACGCGGAGGTGCCGTTTGTTTGGCATTAGATCGGATCTTCCACAATTTGAATCCCCACGAGTACGACTCCATCATCCGCGTTCTAGTAACGCTTCCGCTTAGCGATCTTCAAAGGTATGAAGATGCACATCCTCTCTCTATCTTGTTGCTAGAATCTCCTAGATTGATCTTGGTGATACGTAGGAAAATTTTGAATTATTGCCACATTCCCCAATAGTGACATCATGAACTAGGTCTATGCGTAGATTCTATGCACGAGTAGAACACAAGTAGTTGTGGGCGTTGGTTTGTTCAATTTGTTTACCGTTACTAGTCCTACCTTGTTTCAGCAGTATTGTGGGATGAAGCGGCCCAGACCGACCTTACACGTACGCTTACGTGAGACAGGTTCCACCGACTAACATGCACTTGTTGCATAAGGTGGCTAGCAGGTGTCTGTCTCTCCCACTTTAATCGGATCAGATTCGATGAAAAAGGTCCTTACGAAGGGTAAATAGCAATTGGCATATCACCGATGTGGCTTTTGTGTAGGTAAGAAACGTTCTTGCTAGAAACCCATATTAGCCACGTAAACATGCAACAACAATTAGAGGACGTCTAACTTATTTTTGCAGGGTATGCTATGTGATGTGATATGGCCAAAAGAATGTGATGAATGATATATGTGATGTATGAGATTGATCATGTTCTTGTAATAGGTATCACGACTTGCATGTCGATGAGTATGACAACCGGCAGGAGCCGTAGGAGTTGTCTTAATTTATTGTATGACCTGCGTGTCATTGAAAATGACATCTAATTACTTTACTTTCTTGCTAACCGTTAGCCATAGTAGTAGAAGTAATAGTTGGCGAGACAACTTCATGAAGACACGATGATGGAGATCATGATGATGAAGATCATGGTGTCATGCCGGTGACGAAGGTGATCATGCCGCGCCTCAAAGATGGAGATCAAAGGCGCAAGATGATATTGGCCATATCATGTCACTTTATGATTTGCATGTGATGTTTGTCATGTTTACTTCTTATTTGCTTAGAACGACGGTAGCATAAATAAGATGATCCCTCATTAAAAATTTCAAGAAAGTGTTCCCCCTAACTTTGCACCATTGCAAGAGTTCATTGTTTCGAAGCACCACGTGATGATTGGGTGTGATAGATTCTAACATTCGCATACACAGGTGTAATCCAGATATACACATGCAAAACACTTAGGTTGACTTGACGAGCCTAGCATGTACAGACATGGCCTCGGAACACAAGAGACCAAAAGGTCGAACATGAGTCGTATAGTAGATACGATCAACATGAAGATGTTCACCGGTGATGACCAGTCCGTCTCACATGATGATCGGACACGGCCTAGTTGACTCGGATCATGTATCACTTAGATGACAAGAGGGATGTCTATCTGAGTGGGAGTTCATTAAATAATTTGATTAGATGAACTTAATTATCATGAACATAGTCTAAAATATCTTTGCAATATGTCTTGTAGATCAAATGTCCCATGCTAATGTTGCCCTCAACTTCAACACGTTCCTAGAGAAAACCAATCTGATAGATGATGGTAGCAACTATACGGACTGGGTCCGAAACTTGAGGATCATCCTCATAGCTGCCAAGAAAGCATATGTCCTTGAAGCACCACTAGGTGAAGCACCCACTTTGCCAGCAACTCAAAACGTTATGAACGCCTGGCTGTCGTGTAGTGATGATTACTCCCTGGTTCAGTGCGGCATGCTTTATAGCTTAGAACCGGGGCTCCAAAAGCGTTTTGAGCAGCACGGAGAATATGAGATGTTCCAAGAGCTGAAAATGGTTTTCCAAGCTCATGCCCGGGTCGAGAGATATGAAGTCTCCGACAAGTTCTACAGTTGTAAGATGGAGGAAAACAGTTCTGTCAGTGAGCATGTACTCACTATGTCCGGGTTGCACAACCGTTTGTCTCAGCTGGGATTTAATCTTCCAGATGACTCGGTCATTGACAGGATCCTCCAGTCGCTCCCACCTAGCTACGTGAGCTTTGTGATGAACTACAATATGCAAGGGATGGAGAAGTCCATTCCTGAGTTATATTCAATGCTGAAATCAGCGAGGTGGAAATCAAAAAGGAACATCAAGTGTTGATGGTGAATAACACCACTAGTTTCAAGAAAGGCAAGGGTAAAAAGAACATCAAGAAGGACGACAAGGGAGTTGCCGCGCCCGGTAAATAAGTTGCCAGGAAGAAGCCAAACAATGGACCCAAACCCGAGACTCAGTGCTTTTATTGCAAGGGAAATGGTCAGTGGAAGCGGAACTACCCCAAGTACTTAGCGGATAAGAAGGCCGGCAACACCAAAGGTATATGTGATATACATGTTATTGATGTGTACCATACAAGTACTCGTAGTAGCTCCTAGGTATTTGATACCGGTGCGGTTGCTCATATTTGTAACTCAAAACAGGAGCTCGGAATAAGCAGAGACTAGCAAAGGACGAGGTGACAATGCGCGTCGGGAATGGTTCCAAGGTCGATGTGATCACCGTCAGCATGCTACCTCTACATTTACCTATGGGATTAGTTCTAAACCTCAACAATTGTTATTTAGTGCCGGCTTTGAGCATGAACATTGTATCTGGATCTCGTTTAATGCGAGATGGATACTCATTTAAATCTGAGAATAATGGTTGTTCTATTTATATGAGAGACATGTTTTATGGTCATGCCCCGCTGGTCAATGGTTTATTCTTATTGAATCTCGAACATGATGTTGCACATATTCATAGTGTGAATACCAAAAGATGTAAGGTTAATGATGATAGTCCCACATACTTGTGGCACTGCTACCTTGGTCGCATTGGTGTCAAACGCATGAAGAAACTCCATGCAGATGACTTTTGGAGTCTCTTGATTATGAATCATTTGACACGTGCGAACCATGCCTCATGGGCAAGATGACCAAGAATCCGTTCGCCAGTCTCCGGAACAATGGAGCGAGCATCCAACTTGTTGGAAATAGTACATACTGATGTGTGCGGTCCAATGAGCGTTGAGGCTCGTGGTGGCTATCGTTATGTTCTCACCCTCACTGATGACTTATGTAGATATGGGTATGTCTACTTGATGAAACACAAGTCTGATACCTTTGAAAAGTTCAAGGAATTTCAGAGTGAGGTGGAGAATCAACGTGACTGGAAAATAAAGTTCTTACGATCAGATCGTGGAGGAGAATATTTGAGTCATGAGTATGGTACGCACTTAAGGAAATGTGGAACTGTTTCACAACTCACGCCGCCTGGAACACCTCAATGCCATGGTGTGTCCTAACATCGTAATCGCACTCTATTGGATATGGTGCGATCTATGATGTCACTTACCGATTTACCGCTATCATTTTGGGGTTATTCTTTAGAGACAACCGCATTCACCTTAAATAGGGCACCACATAATTCCGTTGAGATGACACCGTATGAACTATGGTTTAGAGAAACCTAAGCTGTCATTTCTTAATAGTTTGGGGCTGCGTCGCTTATGTGGAAAAGATTTAGCCTGATAAGCTCGAACCCAAAGCGGATAAATGCATCTTCATAGGACACCCTAAATAGTTGGGTATACCTCCTATTTCAGATCCAGAAGCAAAAGTGATTGTTTCTAGAAACGGTTCCTTTCTCGAGGAAAAGTTTCTCTCGAAAGAATTGAGTGGGAGGATGGTAGAGACTTGATGAGGTTACTGAACCGTCACTTCAACCAGTGTGTAGCAGGGCATAGAAAGTTGTTCCTATGGCGCCTACACCAATTGAAGTGGAAGCTGATGATAGTGATCATGAAACTTCGGATCAAGTCACTACCAAACCTCATAGGTCGACAAGGACGCGTACTACTTCAGAGTGGTACAGAAATCCTGTCTTGGAGGTCATGTTGCTAGACAACAATGAACCTACGAGCTATGGAGAAGCGATGCTGGGCCCGGATTCCAATGAATGGCTCGAGGCCATAAAATCCGAGAGAGAATCCATGTATGAAAACAAAGTGTAGACTTTGGAATAACTACTTGATGGTTGTAAGGTTGTTGGGTACAGATGGATTTTAAAAGGGAAGACAGACAATGATGGTATGTGTCACCATTAAGAAAGCTCGACTTGTCGCTAAGATGTTTCCCGACAAGTTCAAGGTGTTGACTATGATGAGACTTTCTCACTCAGAGCGATGCTAAGAGTCTGTTGGAATTATATTAGCAGTTACTGCATTATTTATGAAATCTTGCAGATAGGATGTCAAAACATGGTTTCCTCGACAATTTTCTTGAGGAAAGGTTGTATGTGATACAACCAGAAGGTTTTGTCAATCCTAAAAGATGCTAACAAGTATGCAAAGCTCCAGCGATCCTTCTAAGGATAGGAGTAAGCATCTCGGAGTTGGAATATACACTTTGACGAGATGATCAAATAATTTGGGTTTATACAAAGTTTATGAGAAACTTGTATTTCCAAAGAAGTGAGTGGGAGCACTACATAATTTCTGATGAGTATATATTGTTGACATATTGTGATCAGAAATGATGTAGAATTTCTGGAAAGCATATAGGGTTGTTTGAAAGGTGTTTTCCAATGACAAACCTGGATTAAGCTACTTGAACATTGAGCATCAAGATCTATAAGGATAGATAAAAAATGCTTAATAGTACTTTCAAATAAATACATACCGTGACAAGATTTTGAAGGAGCTCAAAATAGATCGGCAAAGAAGGAGTTCTTGGTTGTGTTATAAGGTGTGAGTATTGAGTAAGACTTAGGACCTACCACGGCAGAAGAGAAAAAAAGGATGAAGGTCGTCCCCTATGCTTTAGGCGTAGGCTCTACAGTATGTTGTGCTGTGTACTGCACCTGAAGTGTGCCTTGCCATGAGTCAGTCAAGGGGTACAAGAATGATCCAGGAATGGATCACTAGACAACTGTCAAAGTTATCCTAAGTGGACTAAGGAATTTTTTCTTGATTATGGAGGTGGTAAAAGAGTTCGTAGTAAAGGGTTACGTCGATGCAAACTTTGACACTAATCTGGACGACTCTGAGTAGTAAACCGGATTCAAATAGTAGAGCAGTTATTTGGAATAGCTCGAAATAGCGCGTGGTAGCTGCATCTACAAGATGACATAGAGATTTATAAAGCACACACGGATCTGAAAGGTTCAGACCCATTGACTAATAACCTCTCTCACAAGCGAGATATGATCAAACCCCATGGGTGTTGGATTCATTACAATCACATAGTGATGTGAACTAGATTATTGACTCTAGTGCAAGTGGGAGACTATTGGAAATATGCCCTAGAGGCAATAATAAAATGGTTATTATTATATTTCCTTGTTCATGATAATTGTCTATTGTTCATGCTATAATTGTATTAACTTGAAACCATAATATATGTGTGAATATATAGACCACAACATGTCCCTAGTGAGCCTCCAGTTGACTAGCTCGTTGATCAATAGATGGTTATGGTTTCCTGACCATGGACATTAGATGTCATTGATAACAGGATCACATCATTAGGAGAGTGATGTGATGGACAAGACCCAATCCTAAGCATATAACAAGATCGTGTAGTTCGTTTGCTAGAGCTTTTCTAATGTCAAGTATCTTTCCTTAGACCATGAGATCGTGCAACTCCCGGATACCGTAGGAATACTTTGGGTGTACCAAACGTCACAACATAACTAGGTGGCTATAAAGGTACACTATAGGTATCTCCGAAAGTGCCTATTGGGTTCACACGAATCGAAACTGGGATTTGTCACTCCGTATGACGGAGAGGTATCTCTGGGCCTACTCAGTAATGCATCATCATAATGAGCTCAATGTGACTAATGAGTTAGCCATGGGATCATGCATTACGTAAAGAGTAAAGAGACTTGCCGGTAACGAGATTGAACAAGGTATGGGGATACCGACGATCGAATCTCGGGCAAGTAACATACCGATAGACAAAGGGAATTGTGTACGAGATTGATTGAATCCCCGACATAGGGGGTCATCTGATGAGATCATCGTGGAACATGTGGGAGCCAATATGGGTATCCAGATCCCGCTATTGGTTATTGGCTGGAGAGGTGTCTTAGTCATGTCTGCATGGTTCCCGAACCCATAGGGTCTACAAACATAAGGTTCGGTGACGCTAGAGTTGTTATGGGAAATAGTATGTGGTTACCGAAGGTTGTTTGGAGTCCCGGATGAGATCCCGGACGTGATGAGGAAATCCGGAATGGTCCGGAGGTGAAGATCGATATATTGGACGAAGGGTATTGGAGTCCGGAATTGTTCCGGGGGTACCGGGTGACGACCAGCGTGTCCGAAACGGGTTTTAGAGGCCCCGGCAAGCGTTGGGGGGCCTTATGGGCCAAGGGGAGGGGGCACATCAGCCCACTAAGGGGCTGAGCACCCCTCCCACCCCATCTCACATAACCTGGAGAGATGGGGCGCCTCCCCTAGGGCATCCACCCCTCCCGGCGAGGGGGGGGGGCAAGTTTCCTAGCGGTGGGGACGCCCAAACCCATCTAGGGTTTGCCATGTGGCCGCCACCCCTCCCCTAGGGAAACCCTAGGGAGCCTCCTCCTCCCCCCTTTCCCTTCTATATAGTGAGGGAGAGAGAGGGCAGCCGCACTCTTCCCCTGGCGCAACCCTTCCCCTCTCCAACACCTCCTCCTCCTCCGTAGTGCTTGGTGAAGCCCTGCCGGAGAACTGGAAGCTCCACCACCACGTCGTCGTGCTGCCGGAGCTCGCCCTCAACTTGTCCTCTCCCCTTGCTAGATCAAGAAGGAGGAGACGTCCCCAGGCTATACATGTGTTGAACACGGAGGCACCGTCAGGTCGGTGTTAGATCAGATCTTCCGCGATTTGAATCACCGCGAGTACGACTCCATCATCCGCGTTCTAGTAATGCTTCCGCTTAGTGTTCTTCAAAGGTATTAAGATGCACATCCTTTCTCTCTCTCTTGTTGCTAGAGTCTCCTAGATTGATCTTGGTGATACGTAGGAAAATTTTGAATTATTGCTACGTTCCCCAACAATCCTTGCCTTCAGGCGTCTCTGCGGTGGCAATTTCGGTGGCCTTCATATTCTCCCATTGCACCTTGACTCGGGCGAAGGCCATCCGGGCACCTTCTATGCAGGCCGACCGCTTTATAGCATCGATCCGAGGACACACATCGACCAACCGCTTCACAAGTCTGAAGTAGCTGCTGGGTATGGGTCGACTGGCCAAAGATGGACTATTACATCCTTCATGGCCATCCCGGCCACCCTATGTAGCTCGGTCAGCTGTTTCAACTGATCGCTAAGGGGCGTCGGATGCTCTGGTGCCAGGTACTGCGACCAGAACAACTTCTTCATCGAGCTCACCTCTTCGGCTTGGAAGAACTCTGCGGTGTCAACAACACTCGTTGGCAGATCCGCAAACGCGCCTGGAGAAATCCATACTCGGGTCAGGAAGAGATATCTCTTACTAAAAAATTTACTCTACAGAAGAAAAGCCTTACCAGTAGCTATATGCCTCGCCTGTTGGATGTCCTAGCGGTTGCTCTGGGACTCATCCCGGGCCTCCTTCATGCTCTCGAGAGCTTTGGCAAGTTCAGAGGTTTGCTCCGAAGTCTTCTGCTCCAAGGACTCGCACTTAGTTATGGCGTCCTTGAGCTCTTGTTCGACCTCACCCACCCGCGCCTCATGTCTCTGGTGGATGGTTTGCTCTGCCTCCAACTCCTTCGCTGCTTTGTCAGCAGCCGCCCTGCTCACCTCCGCCTCTTTTTGGCTTGGGCAAGCGCACTCTTGAGGGACTCGACCTCGGCCGCGCCAACTATGAATATAGTCATAAAGCTTAGTAAGTTTAAAGAATCAACAAACATATCACTTCGGGTATGTAAAAGTTTCGCATACCTTGCGTTTCGTCAATCCGCTTGTTGACGCGGTTGAGCTCCTCATCGTCTAGTCGAAGCTTCCGATTGAGCTCAAAAACCTCTGCGGCTAGGGCAGTAGCCGCCAACATGGATGCCTGTCTCACACATCAACACAATATGTTCAATATTTGACTTGGGATTCTCTTTCCGGATTGTTCTAATCCAGACCGAGTCTCAGGGGCTACTATCCATACATGGGTTTGACCTTTCATACAAAAGAGTTGTTAGAGAATTACATTACATACCTCAAAGCCCGTCAGTAGGCTCTTGAAGGCTTCGTTCAATCCGCTTTTCGCAGAATGAACCTTCTTCATAACCGCACCCATCTGGGTGCAGTGCTCTTCCACAATGGAAGCGCGTCTTCCTCCAGACCAAGAGCGGCCTTCGGATCAATAGAGGCCACTGATGGAGCTGCTGCTCCGCCCCCTCTGTTGAAGGGAGATGCTGATATGAACCCGGAGCGACATTGGTCTTCGGGACGGTGTTCGGCGGGGGGACGAACTGTTGAGACCCTCCACCCTCCATGGCCGTGGGGGTTGCCGTCCCCTGGTCTGCGGCATCCGAGATATTAACCTTGGGCGCCTTTTGGACGAACTTGTCTACCCCTCCTCGGCCAAGAGAGGTCCTTTGGGACGACACCACGGTGTCCTCCATGGCAGGGGGGAGAGGTATCGTGATGGTCCGTCGCTCTCCGCCCTTCAGGCGCCAGTGAATTCCCTGACGAGGGGTTCGAGATATCGCATGGAGGGATGAAAAACAGGCAAACATACAATATACATAACGAAGGTGGGTAAACGGAAACTGCACAATTAAGGTTTTGATACTTACAATTCGGCCAGGGGCTTAACCCTGGGGGCTCTCCTTGGGCTGTGTTCGGACTCAGTGTCTGAACTTACCAAGAGGGTAACCTTCTTCATCTTTGGCGTTACCTCCTCCGGATTCTCGGAGGCCGTACTCTTCTTCCTCCTTGTTTTGCGATGAGAGTCGCTCTCCACCTCCTCCTCCTCCTCTTTGTCATTGTCTTCCTCGTGAGAGAAGACGGCCTCGGTTTCTCCGGACACAGTGTCCGAAGGACCTCTGCAGCGGGGCCCGCCCTTGGGCTCCTTGCCCTTCTTCTCCGACGCTTGGTAGGGAGCCGGGACCAGCATCTCCTCCGGCTGGGGAGTGACTGGGTCTTCAGGTAATGGAGCCAGAGTCTTGATCCGCTCCGCTTTCTTTGTCCAGCCCTCTAAAGAGGCGGACTGATATGATTCATATTGATTGAAAATATAGACCGGGCATATCTTTGGAAAACTAATACTTACCGGTGTGGCCGGATTCTCGACGTCAAGACCGACGTCTTTGGTCTCCATGGGCCAGCTCTTCTGGGCCTTGAAAAGTAGCTTCCATATTCCTTCGTGCGTCTTGCCGAGGAAGTGCTGCAGGGTCCGCGGCTCCTCGGGATTGAACTCCCACATGTAGGAGGTCCAATGCTGGCAGGGGAGGATGCGGCGGAAGAGCATGATCAACACCACATTGGTGAGACCGACATTCTTGCCCAACATGTTGGTGCTGCGCGTTTGCAGCGTCTGCACCTTTGTTTGGGACCCCTAGTCGAGGCCCTTGGTGTTCCACGAAGTGAGCCTCATGGGGGGTGAGGGAGTCCTGGATTAGGGGGTGTTCGGATAGCCGGACTACCATCATCAGCCGAACTATCATCGGCCGGACTATCATCATCGGCCGGACTCCAAGACTATGAAGATACCAGATTGAAGACTTCGTCCCGTGTCCGGACGGGACTTTCCTTGGCGTGGAAGGCAAGCTTGGCGATACGGATATGTAGATCTCCTACCATTGTAACCGACTCTATGTAACCCTAGCCCTCTCCAGTGTCTATATAAACCGGATGGTTCTAGTCCGTAGGACACAACAACAACAACCCTTACAATCATACCATAGGCTAGCTTCTAGGGTTTAGCCTCCTTGATCTCGTGGTAGATCCACTCTTGTAAACATCCACAATATCAGTATCAATCAAGCAGGACATAGGGTTTTACCTCCATCAAGAGGGCCCGAACCTGGGTAAAACATCGTGTCCCTCGTCTCCTGTTACCATCCGCCTAGACGCACACTTCGGGACCCACTACCCGAGATCCGCCGGTTTTGACACCGACATTGGTGCTTTCATTGAGAGTCCCTCTGTGCCGTCACCGATAGGAAGGATGCCGCCTCCCGTCTTCAAGGGCGGTATTTTCGCCAAAGGAGCCTTGGCCGCCGGCCAAACTATCCGGCTAGGTGGTTTTCTTATGACCGCCTGTCCGGCCACCGCTTCGACAATGACCTCTCAAGTCGTCAAAAGCAATCTTCACGTCAGCTCGGAATTCGCCGAGCGGCTAGATCCAATAGAGCTCTCGTCCGTGAACGAGCTCTTGGATCGCATCGCCGCCCTGGCAGTCGCTACAGACTACAATCAGGTTGGGCTTAAAACCGATCTGAGAAAGATCAACTCTCCCCAGGTCACCCACCATGTTGTAGTGGTAGAGGAACAATGCGGCGACTCTTCTCCTATATTGAAAACTAGTCATGTCCGGGCTCCCGAACCCCCCATGCCGGATTCCCGCGGAGGGACGAACTTCGATCAAGCACTGAACTTAAAGTCAGGCATCGGACCAGACTCGTTGGACAACGTCCAGCAATCCAAGCTTCCAAATTTGGAAACTTCTAGGCCTTCGAGCCTTGAGATGGGTAGGGTTCCGGACTTAATTCCACCCACCCGCCCAGACATATGCGATCTATCTCTAATCCGGCAAGAGCCCGCTGAGACAGTACATCACTACTGGGCCAGATTCATCCTGGTTATGGACAGGATAAAGGACTGCCGAGAGGAAAACGCAATCTCAATTTTTTGCAATAATTGCACGAACGAGGGAATCTTGAATGCCGTCAGCCGTCGTGAAATTACACGCTTCGCCGACCTGGCGTCCATAGTACGAAAGTACTGTGCGATGGAGAGTTTCCGGACAACCGAAAATAAGTTTTGGGACAATCCGGCCCCGAATACAACCCTAGTCCGCAACAAAAGGGTGCATTACACTCAGGCACCAGATACAAAAACCAAAAAGCAAAAACCCCATAAAGGGCATGGAACCGTACTAGAGGGATGGCTTAGCGGACCCTGTAAAATTCACAGTACAGAAGGCGCCGTCCCTACACATAGCCTTCGAGCATGTTGGATATTACGGCAGGTGGCCAAAAGTGGAGAGGAGCTTATAGCCCCGGAAAACCACTCCAACAACATCGGTACGGTATCAACAGTCTTTGAGACTTTCGCATCAAATAATATGCGGAAACAAACAATCCGCAGCCTCGCCGAAGTCTACCAAGTAGCAACAACCAATCCATGGACCGACACAGCCATCACCTTCAACGCCAGTGACGAACCTAAATTCCGAAGAGCCCGAGCTCCAGCCGCACTGGTACTTAGTCCAATAGTGGATGGCTTTTGACTTACAAAAGTCCTCATGGATGGCGGCACCGGATTAAACCTCATCTACGAGGAAACCCTTCAAAAAATGGAAATAGACTGGAGCCGTATTGAGCGATGCAGCAAAATCTTTAGAGGAATAATCCCTAGCTGGGAGGCGCGCTGCACAGGAAAAATCACACTCGATGTGGTATTCGGCTCGCCGGACAATTACAGATCCGAAGAAGTCACGTTCCAAGTGGCCCCGTTCAACAGCGGATATCACGCTATATTAGGACGAGAGGCATTCACAATTTTTCAAGCCGTACCCCATTACGGGTACATGAAGCTCAAAATGCCTGGGCCCGGCGGAATAATCACTCTCGTTAGTGATCCGGACATAGAACTCCGCACCGAAAACAAGACAGCCGCATTAGCCTTAGAGGCACTATCCGAAGCCCTAGCAGCAGAGGAACTCACCGCGCTGTGCTCTATGGTGAATAGGGACGATGTGATACTCAATAAGAGATCCAAGTCCACTTCCTTTAAACCAGCAGATGAAATAGTAAAATTCCAGGTCCACCCAACGGACCCGACAAAGACGGCCTCCATCGGGGCATAATTGAACCCTGATGTAGATGCCGCACTGCGAGAATTCCTTCGGGAAAATTGGGACATTTTTGCCTGACACCCCTCGGATATGCCCAGAATCCCACGCAGATTGGCAGAACACAGCCTAAACATCCTAAAAGAATTCAAGCCAGTTAAACAGGCTCTTCGACGATTTTACGAACCCAAAAGACAGGCAATGGGAGAAGAGCTAGCCAAACTATTGGAAGCCGGATTCATCAGAGACATCAAACATCCGGATTGGCTAGCAAACCTGGTAATGGTACCAAAGAAGGACAAATCCTGGCGCCTATGTGTCGATTTCAAAGACCTAAATAAAGCCTGCCCAAAGGATCCCTTCCCCCCCCCCCCGTATCGACCAAATCATCGATGCCACTGCAGGGCACGATTCATTGTGCTTCCTGGACGCATACTCCGGCTATCATCAAATCAAGATGGCAGAAGCGGATCAAGCCGCAACGGCATTCATTACTCCATATGGACCATTCTGCTTCAACACGATGCCCTTCAGACTTAAAAACGCCAGCGCAACATATCAGCGCATGATTCAGACATGTCTGGCTACCTAGATCGGCAAAACAGTAGAGGCATACGTAGACGACGTAGTCGTCAAAACTAAACACGTCGAAACTCTAGTAGACGACTTGAGGGTCACATTTGACAACCTCCGAGCATATGATATCAAGCTGAATCCGGAAAAATGCGTTTTCGGCGTACCAGCCGGAAAGCTCCTGGGCTTCATTGTATCCGGCAGAGGAACTGAAGCAAATCCGGCCAAGATCCGAGCTCTATCACAGCTGGATATTCCAAAAAACCTAAAACAGATCCAAAAATTGACTGGATGCGTGGCGGCCCACAACCGCTTTATCTCCCTGCTTAGGAGAAAAGGCATTGCCCCTATATCGCCTCCTCAGGCACACCGAACACTTCGAGTGGACGGATGCTGCCACTGCCGGACTCGAAGAAATAAAGGCCATATTGGCAACGAATCCGGTCCTGGCTGCGCCCAACCTGGGCGAACCAATGTTGTTATACATCGCAGCAACACATCAAGTTGTAAGCGCGGTACTCGTCGTCGAATGAGAGACAGAAGGGCATAAATTCCCTCTTCAAAAACCAGTGTACTACGTATCCACTGTGTTAACTCCCTGCAAGTCCAGTTACCTGCACTATCAGAAGATAGCGTATGCGGTGTTCATGGCATCCCGGAAGCTCCGACACTACTTTCAAGAGTGTTCGATAATAGTGGCCTCCGAAGTACCACTTAACGACAATATAAACAACCGCGACGCAATGGGCAGGATTGCAAAATGGGCCATTGAGCTCTTACCATTCGATATAACCTACAA
The DNA here is from genome assembly GCF_018294505.1 of Triticum aestivum. Taxonomy (NCBI): domain Eukaryota; kingdom Viridiplantae; phylum Streptophyta; class Magnoliopsida; order Poales; family Poaceae; genus Triticum; species Triticum aestivum. The sequence continues at coordinate 484,984,915 of NC_057798.1, forward strand.
ACCTCGGCGAGCTATAAAGTCACAAGTTTTGGCTGACTTTGTCGCTGAATGGACCGAAGCCGAACTCCCTAAAGAGTACGGCGCATACTCCAATTGGATTATGCACTTCGACGGCTCCAAAATGATGGCCGGACTGGGGGCTGGTGTCGTATTGATGTCCCCGACCGGTGACACAGTCCAATACGTACTTCAAATAATGTACATGGACTCCAACAACGCAGCTGAATACGAGGCCTTTTTACACGGTCTCCGGACGGCAATCTCCATGGGCATTCAACGCCTAGAGGTGCGTGGGGATTCAAACCTCGCAATATCCCAAATAAATGGAGACTTTGATGCCAAGGATCCGAAAATGGTAGCATATCGCAACGCTGTCCTAAAAATGTCAGCTTGGTTCGACGGACTCGAATTCCATCACGTAGCCAGGGATAATAACCAAGCGGCCGACGTATTGGCACGCATCGGCGCAAAACGTGACGCTGTCCCTCCAAACATCTTCCTGGAACGGCTGTTCAAGCCATCCGTACTATGGGAAGAGGAGTCCGGAAATAACAAACCGGAAGCAGCCACACCAACCGACACAGAGCAATTTGACATAAACGGCGATTCCGCCACTAAAATAACACCTTCAGCCCACGACATAATGGCCATAATCGCCCCGTGGACAGAACCATTCCTAGCCTACTTACTTAGGCAGGAACTTCACGAAGACCAAAATGAGGCCCGCTGCACAATTCAGCGATCTAAAGCCTACAAGGTCCATGAGGGAGAACTTTATAAAAAAAGCATAACCGGAGTCCTTCAAAGGTGTATCTCCGATGAGGAAGGGCGAGACCTCCTGGCTGAAATTCACGCCGGACTAGGCGGACACCACGCTGCAGCTCGGGCTATTGTAGGAAAGGCATTCCGTACAGGATTTTATTGGCCAACCGCCCGGGAAGATGCTCAGGACTTAGTCCAAAGATGCGTCGGCTGTGAGCTCTTTGCAAATCAGAGCCATATGCCACCCACCGCCCTCAAAACTATACCCATTACCTGGCCGTTCGCGGTCTGGGGGCTTGACATGGTTGGACCACTTAAAGGGGGAACCCACAAGCAACGATACCTATTGGTCATGGTGGATAAATTCACCAAATGGATAGATGCCAAGCCAGTCAAAACGGCAGAGTCCGGACCAGTGATAGACTTTATATCTGGAGTAGTACACCTTTACGGTGTCCCCCACAGCATCATCACCGATAACGACACGAATTTTACGGCCGACGAGGTTAAATCATGGTGCAAAAATATGGGCATTAAGATCGATTACGCTTCAGTCTATCATCCTCAAACCAACGGTCAAGTGGAACGAGCAAATGGTCTAATAATGAGCGGCATTAAACCCAGATTAGTGCAGTCCCTTTAGAAATCAGACATGCACTGGGTAGAGGAGCTCGACTCCGTACTCTGGGGGCTGCGGACAACGCCCAACCGTACTACCGGATTCACACCATCTTTTATGGTGTACGGCGCAGAGGCAGTTCTGCCCTGCGACATTATTCATGACTCACCTCGAGTGCGCATGTATGAAGAAAGAGAAGCCGAGCTGGATCGGCAGGACAGCTTGGACACATTGGAGGAAGAACGCGACGTCGCCAAATCTCGTTCCACATTCTATCAGCAACAGGCTCGAAGATATCAAAGCAGAGAAGTACGGGCCAAGACTTACAATGTTGGCGAACTAGTTCTACGCCTGCCGGATAAGAAAAAGGACAAGCTCAAGCCCAAATGGGAGGGGCGCTTCATTATCAATCAAGTCCTGACCGGCGGAGCGTACCATCTACGAAATGCGTCGGATAACCGACTCGAGCCGAACCCATGGAACGCATCCCGCCTCCGAAGATTCTATGCCTAGCGCCAGACTAAGAGTTCGTCCTCTTCCCCTGCTCAAATTTTTTATACTTCAGCTGTCTTTTATTTCTCTTTCTTCTCTTAATCTCCTATCAAAAATCCCTTAAGGGCCTACTTGCGTATTGTTCGCACACACTTGATGTGCCATCCGCACTCATTATACCTGGGGGCTTCTTTACCAGAAGCTTAAATTATAAGGGCTTTATGCCCAACACATGTGTCAAGCTTCCACATGTACCTTTTATTCGCCATTATATGCATCGATATGACTTAAGTTTTGGCCAAGCTGGGTTGCCTGGCTCCTGTGCTTACCCCTACGTTCCCGATTGTTCGGCTAGGAGGTAAAGGGAGCACCTCTGCGATTGTTACTGCCGGGTCAGCCGGATGTGTACCTCAGACTGGGTGAAGCCGAAAGCTAGCGTTCTTAAGGGAATATTCGGTCAGTGACTTGAAAGATGATTTTACCTACTTATTTATCTGCCCCCAGATGTTTTCCTACTTTTTTCGCAGTCCGGACATGCACTTTAGGGCATGCCACCCCCAGAGGAAAGGAACCTTTAACGGAACTATTCTCCCTGGAAGATGTTTCTTCCTAACCATGTAATATAACATAACTAGTTGGGCACTTGTCTGATAAAGCACTAATGACCCCTACGCCTGGTCTCCATGCATACCCCGGTTGTTTCATAACCGAGAAGGTATTCGGACACACTCCGGACTCTAGGGTCCCGAGGTCGAAGCGAAAAGGTCGGCAAAGACAAACGATCTACAATCCGGCTAGAAGGCATTTCACATGTCATTTTATAATACATTGTCAAATTGACTGACTGTATTCTTCCTCAATCCCATCTAATAGGCTGTCTAATTTACAGTCCTGTTGGGAAAACTTAGCGGCCAACTCTACTTGACCGTATACTAAACTTACAGGTATCTCCTTCCCATCGGGCCCCACAGGTCCGACCTCGGCCATGTGGTTGGGATCCGCCTTCTTGTACCGCGTCTTTACAATGGCCCAGGCCTCCCTGGCACCTTGGCGGCAGGCCGAAATCTTCCATAACTGGAAGCGCTGCCGCACTCCCTGAAGCTTCTCCGCAAGCTCCCCGAGACCCTCGGCTAAGGAAAAGGCTGGCCATAAAGCCTGGATGACGCCGCTCATTGCCTGCCGAACTCATTCGATCAGTTGCAACAATTCGGGAAGTTGATCACCCGCTGATACGGGCATCTCCTATGCAGGGCGACCTGTGAGTATACCTACAGACATATTTTGTCAATTGACTTCCTCGCCGAACTCTTCTTTTCAAAGGAGTTCGCTCAAGCACTTACTATAGATGCCGCGACAAAGCCGCTGATTCTCCTTAACGGAGCCAGACAGCTCGGCCCGAACGCCTTTCAGCTCTTCTCCAAGCTGGGCATGGGCATCCTGAAGCTTGTTCCTTTCGTGCTGCACCTTATGCAGCACCCTCTCGCCGGCCTTCAGCTGGCGCAGAAGTTCTTGCCTGTCCGGATCTTGTCTGGTAGCATCTGCAATGTCATTATTAGACTTGCGCACAGGACAAAGACTACTTATCTTTTTAAATAATGTGTTACCAAGAGAGGTTCCTGTGTTTCCTCCTGCGGCAGCGAGTGCGGCCTCAAGTTGAGCCTTACACTCTTGCAGCTCCTAAGACAGTTGGGTATTCTTCTCGGTAAGACCCTGCGTTTCATATGATCCTTAAATCAGTTAATACAACTACTTTAAGTCTCGGGGGCTACTGGCATATATAACTATTAAATTCTCTTACCCGTATGTCTTTTACATACTGCTCCGTGGCTCTGGTCAAACCATCTTGAGCGGCACGGAGGTGCGCATCCCCTGCGTTAAAGGCATCCAACACCTCAGGGGAGAAGCGCGCATCACGAAATACTGTCCGGCGGCGCCTATGGTTCATGGCGCTCTCCACCTCAGACTTGGTGGCGGATAGTCTGTCGGCATCCTCCGTTGGAGGAGCATCCGGCTCGCGCCTTGCGCTCGCCTCCCCCTCCGGACCAGGTGCTGGAGCTTGGCTGGTAGAGGCCGGATTGGCAATCTCTGCGCCCGCAGTCCGGCGGGCGCTCTTCCTCCTATAAATGTCATGAGCACTCAAACGCTTCCTAGGAACGTTGCTCTAAATAATGAATTGTGAGCTATACCTTTGCGGTGACGTTTCAGTCCGCGCCGCGCTCCTCTTCCGCCTACTGGTCCGGACTGACCTTTGCTGGTCAGCCACCGCAGGCTCGGCTTCTCGCCCTAGGGGCGCCTCCTGCACAGCGCCATCATATACGGTGGTCAAAAATAAGCAAGGAAGAAATGACGGTGTCAGGACTTCGGTCGCAATCACCTGGGAAGCCGGATATAGTCCGTGATAGTCGGCCGTGATGGCAACTAAAGCATTGTCCATGCTGAGCTGGTGGAACACCCCATCGATTAGCTCCACCATTATGTCCGGATCCTCTTCGGAGGCCGGATCCCGGGATCTCTCTGGATCCTCGGGTTGCGGGGCTGGACTTAGCATGTCCTCCACGATCCGGCGTAGCTCCTGTGTCGAAAGAAGAACACAATATAAGAAACTTAAGTTTCAAAAAGCATGGGTTGGGCACGCAGAGTGTTCGCTTACCCAAGGCCGGGGATTATTCATGGAGAACCCATTTAACGGGTTCGTCTGAAGGAAATCCTCCTTCTCCCCCTTATACAAGCCGGTCAGGATCGTCACCAGGTCTTCGACCGAATCCGGCCCTTGGCGGCCGTGACGGGTGGCATCGTCCTCCCCGTTGAAATCCCACATGGGGTGGCCCCTGTATTGTAGTGGCTGCACCCCCCGCATAATGCATGTTGCCATGACTCCAATCATGGTCAACCCGGAATGGGCCAGTAACCTTATTCGGCCCATAAAATGATGGATGCTCTTGTCTTCCTCCAGTTGGGGGCTCCGCGGACGTCAACTAAGGTGTTTCTTCAGAGGAGCATTGCTGAACTCCGGGAGGCCGATCCGAACACGGTCCAGTAGCGGAGCGTCTTCTATATAAAACCATTCGGAAGGCCAGTCTTCGGACGCCTTCTTAGGGGTTCCGGATGGATATCCGGTCCCGGCAATGCGCCATATTTCGGCGTCGCCCACTTGATATATGGACCCCTCGTGAGAGCGGGGCACAAGACAGAACAACCTCTTCCACAGTGTGAAATGGGGTTCGACGCCTAGGAACAGCTCGCAAAGAGCTACGTAACCCGCAATATGCAGGATTGAGGCGGGCATGAGGTGATGAAGCTGGAGTCCGTAGAACTCCAGGAGCCCGCGGAGGAATGGATGTACAGGAAATCCGAGCCCCCTTATCAGATAGGGGACGAAGCATACCCGCTCCCCTTTGTTGGGACTTGGGGTAGCCTCCGCCTGCTTCCCACCTTTGTAGGTGGCCAGCCCGGCTTGAACCGGAACCATGAAGGCTGGAGGGAGATATCCCCCCGCTTGGAGCTTCACCAGCTCGTTGTGCGGAACAGAGCATCTCCTCCAATCTCCCGGCAAAGGGCTGGGAGCGCGAGAAGTGGAGCCGCGTTGACGGTCCATGATGGAATGGATTCTTGGTCAAAAGCGCTCCGATGAGTATTCGCGGGAGGAAGATGGTGATTTGGATCTGGATTCCTGCCTCTCTTATAGGCAGATTATTCGCACAACTAGGGGGTAAAACATAAAAGACACCCTGGCTTTTCGCATTCGCGCGATGCGTGGAAGAAGACCATTATTGGGCGTGGAAGCCAAGACGCGCAACATTGATAAGGAAGCCGGACACTGTTCGGCAGGTAGAACTTGAAGGAGAACCCACCTTGCAACGCCGAAGACTATACACATGCTGCACTTATCGTCATTGAAGCCTGGTTCGGGGGCTACTGAGGGAGTCCTGGATTAGGGGGTGTCCGGATAGCCGGACTACCATCATCAGCCGAACTATCATCGGCCGGACTATCATCATCGGCCGGACTCCAAGACTATGAAGATACAAGATTGAAGACTTCGTCCCGTGTCCGGACGGGACTTTCCTTGGAGTGGAAGGCAAGCTTGGCGATACGGATATGTAGATCTCCTACCATTGTAACCGACTCTATGTAACCCTAGCCCTCTCCGGTGTCTATATAAACCGGATGGCTCTAGTCCGTAGGACACAACAACAACAACCCTTACAATCATACCATAGGATAGCTTCTAGGGTTTAGCCTCCTTGATCTCGTGGTAGATCCACTCTTGTAAACATCCACAATATCAATATCAATCAAGCAGGACGTAGGGTTTTACCTCCATCAAGAGGGCCCGAACCTGGGTAAAACATCGTGTCCCTTGTCTCCTGTTACCATCCGCCTAGACGCACAGTTCGGGACCCCCTACCCGAGATCCGCCGGTTTTGACACCGACAGGGGGTCTGGATCTAAACTCCGGAATCGCCGCCCAGTTGGTGTGGCGCGTCTCGGTGATGTAAAACCACTCTTGCTGCCAGACCTTGAAGGTCTCGATGAAGGCCCCCTTGGGCCATGCGGCATTGGGCAGCTTGCTTATCATTGCCCTGCTGCAATCCGTGTGCTACCCGTCAACCACCTTCGGCTTCACATTGAAGATTTTTAGCCATAGGCTGAAGTGTGTGTGTGGGGGGGGGGGGTGCGGAGTAAAGCCTCGCACATGACGATAAACGCCGAGATGGGGAGGAAAGAGTTCGGGGCTAGATCATGGAAATATATCCCGTAATAGAACATGAGTCCCCGGACGAAGGAATGGAGTGGAAAACCTAACCCTCTAAGGAAATGGGGTAGGAAAACGACCCTTTCACCGGGCTCCGGAGTGGGGATGATTTGACATTTGGTGGGGAGCCTCTGCGCGATGTATGCGGCTAGGTACCCCGCGCTCTGGAGATTCTTGATCTCCTTCTTCGTAATGGAGGAGGCCTCCCATTTGCCCTTGGAAACAGATCTGGCCATGGCTGGAGAGGGTGGTGGAGATGGGTGAGGGAGTCCTGGATAAGGGGTATCCGGACAGCCGGACTATATACTTTGGCCGGACTGTTGGACTATGAAGATACAAGACTGAAGACTTTGTCTCGTGTCCGGATGGGACTCTCCTTTGCGTGGAAGGCAAGCTTGGCGATTCGGAGGATAGATGTCCTTCTCTGTAACCGACTCTGTGTAACCCTAGCCCCCTCCGGTATCTATATAAACCGGAGGGTTTTAGTCCGTAGGACATCAACAATCATAATCATAGGCTAGCTTCTAGGATTTAGCCTCTACGATCTCGTGGTAGATCCTCTTGTAAAACTCATATCATCAAGATCAATCAAGCAGGAAGTAGGGTATTACCTCCATCAAGAGGGCCTGAACCTGGGTAACATCGTGTCCCCAGTCTCCTGTTACCATTAGCCTTAGACGCACAGTTCGGGACCCCCTACCCGATATCCGCCGGTTTTGACACCGACATTGGTGCTTTCATTGAGAGTTCCTCTGTGTCGTTGCTGTAAGGCTCGATGGCTCCCTCAACCCTTAACAACACAGTCAAGGGCGAGACTTTTCTCCTAGGATAGATCTTTGTGTTCGGCGGCTTCGCACTGCGCGCCAACTCGCTTGGCCATCTGGAGCAGGTTTGGACACTTGAATTACATAGCCGATATCCACGGAGACATGATCTTCGACAGATTCGGGCCTGTATCGGGAGTGTCGAACAGTCACGATGAGCATCACTTAAATCTGCTGTCGGACAGTATTCGGGTTATCGCCCCTGCAGCCGCTCCGGACCTAAATCCGGGGCAGATCGCGTCGATCGGGGACGGGCGGATGGACCCCGCCACGGAGGCCCATACTCTTTGGCGGTAGAGCCAAACACAGACTCTGCCATTACGGGGGTTCCGAACCGCACGCGCCCGGACCTATCAAGTCCGATTGGGCTCCAGTAATGGAGTTCACCGCCACGGATATATTTCAGCACTCCCCCTTTCACGATGTGCTTAATTCATTAAAGTCTCTCTCTTTGTCAGGAGACTCTTGGCCGAACTATGTCCGGCCCGTGTGGGATACGAATGACGAAGAAAATCGCCTCCCACCCACCACCCACTTCATAGCCACTGTCGATGACCTAACAGACATGCTTGATTTTGACTACGACGACATCGACGGTATGGACGTCGATGCAGGGGACGATCCAGAACCACCGCCCGCAGGGCGCTGGACCACCACTTCATCATATGACATCTACATGGTGGACACGCCTCAGGAGGACAACGGTGACTAAAAGGACACAACGGGGGATAAACCCCCGGACAAAAGCCAAAACGACAGCGTAGGCGCCGCTCTAAGTCCAGTCACAGTAAAAATAGCGGTAACAGCACAAGAAAACATGACACTCCGGGTGACTCCAAAGGCAACAATACAAGCCCAGCGATGGAGCAAGAAGAGCCAGGCCACGCTGAACAGACGCCCAATCACAACGATCCCGAGGGCCGAACTCATCAAACTGCCTCCGGAGAGGAGGACAGTCCGGTTGAAGATGCTTTCATCATCCCGGAAAAACTTTCAGAACAAGATAACCTCCGCAGAAGGCTTATGGCCACGACGAGGAGCCTCAAGAAGCAGAAGCAAAGGCTTCAAGCCACGCAAGATACGCTCAACCAAAGATGGAATAAGGTGTTAGACACGGAAGGAAAATATGGCGATGATCGCCACACAAAGAGCTACCCGAAACGCAAGCTGCTGCCCGAATTTGACGATGAGGCTGCAGAGCCCATTCCGCCAAAGAACAATACGGCCAATAGGCCCGACAAACCACTTCATGGCGGCGATAGAGCAGCCACTGATGCCGCACACGATTTACGTGAGCTCCTAGACAAAAAGGCCGGTGCGACAAGGTCCATCTACGGATCCAGAGGACACGCTTCGACGCGGGATCATGGTCACCAAAACAATCATACTGATCGAATACCAGTTCAGAATCAACACCGAACACAACAACAGCCGACAGCATGCCATGACATGTCTAGATACAGAGGGGCTGTGCACCCTCTGTGCTTCACCGATGAGGTGCTGGATCACGAATTTCCACAGGGATTCAAACCCATGAACATAGAGGCATACGACGGAACTACATACCCTGGGGTCTGGATTGAGGATTTTAGCCTTCACATACACATGGCTCGTGGGGACAACCTCCACGCCATCAAATACCTTCCCCTCAAGTTGAAAGGACCGGCTCAGCATTGGTTGAAAAGCCTCCCCAAAAACTCAATCGGAAGTTGGGAGGAACTTGAGGATGCTTTCAGGGCCAATTTTCAAGGGACCTATGTCCAACCTCTGGATGCAGATGATTTAAGTCACATAATACAACAACCCGGAGAGTCAGCCCGCAAGCTTTGGAACAGATTTCTCACTAAGAAGAATCAAATTGTCAACTATCCGGATGCCGAAGCCCTAGCGGCCTTTAAACATAGTATCCTGGATGAGTGGCTGGCCAGACACCTCGCCCAAGAAAAGCCAAGGATGATGGCAGCCTTAACAAGCCTTATGACCCGCTTTTGTGCGGGCGAGGATAGCTGGTTGGCCCGTAGAGGCACCAACGACCCAGGCACATCCAAAATTCGAGATGGCAATGGGAAGCCATGACGCAATAAGAACAAGCGTCAGAACAATGAAGATAGTTTGGACAACACGGCGGTCAACGCCGGATTCATGGGCTCACGACCCGGCCAAAGAAAGAAGCCATTTAAAGGCAGCAAAGAGGGACCGTCCGGCCTGAATAAAGTCCTGGACAGATTGTGCCAAATCCATGGCACCCCTGAAAAACCTGCGAATCATACTCACAGAGAATGTTGGGTCTTCAAGCAGGCCGGCAAGTTAAATGACAAACACAAGGGAAGGGAAACACCAAGCGGAGACGAGGATGAGCCTTGCCAGCCGAACACTGGGTGACAGAAAAAATTCCCACCAGAAGTCAAAACAGTAAACATGGTCCATGCAACTCACATTGAGTTCGTTGCCCCCAAATTCAACCCCTGGGCGGCCTGCCCGATCACTTTTGATCACAGGGACCACCCGACCAGTATCCGGCACGTAGGATTGGCTGCCTTGGTGCTCGACCCAATAATTGATGGATACCATCTCACTCGAGTCCTAATGGACGGCGGCAGCAGTCTTAATCTGATATATCAGGACACCGTCCGCAAGATGGAGATAGACCCACCCAGAATACGCCAAAGTAACACCACCTTTAATGGAGTGATACCAGGCGTTGAGGCCCGCTGCTGGGGGTCCCTCATATTAGAGGTGACATTCGGTTCTCCTGACAACATCATAAGCGAGGAACTGCTCTTCGACATCGCTCCCTTCAGTAGCGGTTATCATGCATTGCTCGGAAGAACGACTTTGCTTGCTTTAACGCAGTACCAAACTACGCCTGCATTAAACTTAAGATGCCCGGTCCACGTGGCGTCATAACCATTACCGGAAACACAGAGCAGTATGCGGCGAATCTTCTAGCTGGACACTAAGCGGCCTCTCCCACCAGAACGCATGATCAGTCGTCAAGACCACGGACATGGTTAGACGAGTCTAGTGCACCATCGTCAACAACAGCCCGGATAAACCTGAGCTGGGTGCTATATATATATCCCCATAAATGGTACCAGGGGCTGTACATATGTAAAAAAGCCCACAATTCGGCTTGCCTTATCAATAGGCCAATATCTCATATTTCTAACATACATTAAGAATAACCAACTTCCCGCACGCTTACTCTTTTACATGAGTTTTTGTTTTTACATACACTATCTGTGCGACACCCTTCCAGAATACGGCACAAGGAGACAAAGGGGCAGACGTGCAGCAGGGCCCCGCTCAAAGGTTTCTCTTTAGATTAAGCCCCTGTGTAAACCTTCTTTACTGTCTTTTGTTGCTTGACATCCCGTGGGTATTCCATGCACCCATAGGGGATACTGGCGTTATAGGCATTTCGCCACGACAGATCAATGCACATACCTGGAAATGCAGGGTCAAGGGCGTTGCTCAGCCCAGTATATGCTATAAAGTCCGAATACCTTCAAGAGTGTTCGGCGTCACGAGTTTTGCCTTATATGCATCAGCTCTGAATCATGTCTTTGGTCAAATGTTGGGTTTGCCCGGCTCCTGGGTTTGCTGTCTTAAGTTCCGTTCTATCGGCTAAGGCGGCCAAAGGAGAACTACTGCGATTGTGCCCTGGTTATTCCGGATGAGCACCTCAGTAGAGAAAGCCGAAAACTGACTGTCATGATACAACGAGAGACTGGTCAACCACTCGAGGACTCATCGGAATCTATAGGATTCCTCTGCATCAGCGAAGGACCGGTTTCCCGGTCACTTAAGTACGCGCATCATATCCGGATGCACGCAGAAGTACCAGGGGCTACATAGTAGCCCCACCTTTAAACTCCTATGGCTAAGTGAAAGTGTTAGAGCTATATAGTCTGGTTGCCTGGTTTGACGTGCGATCACCTCCTTCATGGACCAAGACGTTGGATCAAGTGTGATTACGCATATTTTTTCGAACACCCCCACATTATATGCGTGGGGGATAAAGCCAACGACTGCTAACTTTCAAGATATATGAATACATAAACGGCCGCACAGGAGGCATTATAGCACTTTCAGGCAAAAGTACAAAAACAGCCTCTATAATTAACACATAATTGTTTACAATTAATTGAGTTGTCACTCGAACATGACATTCTTCGAGAACTGAGTCTCTATTCTACGGGCACCTTCTATGACCTGCTCAAAATGGTGCTCGGCTAGGTCCTGGCTTCCTGCTAGACTCTGGGCTGCAATGCTGGTGGCCTCCATATCTGCCCAATATGTCTTAACACGGGCAAGAGCCATCCACGCACCCTCTATGCACGCCGACCTCTTCACGGCATCGATTCGTGATCTGGCGCCAAATAGTTGTTGCACTAAACCAAAGTAACTGTCCGGGCTCGGTCCCTTCGGCCATAGATGGTCTATTACAAACCTCATTGCAAGACCGGACAACCTATGGAGCTCGGCTATAGCGGCCATCTTCTCACTCAATGGTAATGAGCGCGTTGGAGCGCTAAATTGCAACTAGAATAGCCTTTCTATTTCATTATCTTTATGATTCTTGAATAACTTGGTCGCATCAGCCGTACTTTTCGCCAAGTCCGCATACTCATCTGTAGTGCTCCAAAGCTGATCCAAAGGAGCATACTTTGGATCTAAGAACTTCATCCGCAACAAATAGGGGTTTCCAGCCGCGATTTCTCCGGCTTGTCGAAGTTCCTCCCGCGCGTCTCTAATTTTAGAGCGTGTCTCCTTAGCCGAATCCAGCGCCTTTTTCAGGTCAGCCGACTTTTCCTGATTCTCCTTCTCGAGAAGCTCATACCGTCCGGCGGCGTCCCTCAGCTCCACAGCCATCTCGGCTATCTTTTCTTTGCTTCGGTGATGAGCAGCCTGTTCGGTTCTCAAGTCTTCGGCCGCCTTCAGGGCAGCCGCATTGCTATCCTGGGCTCGTTCTTGGCTAGGGAAAGTTCCGCCCTCAGGGCCTCAATGGTAGCAACTCCGCCTGCAGTCTCATCATACCATACTAATATTACAATCCTCTTTATATTTCCTAAAACAAATGAGGAAAAAACGAGCGCATACTCTGTGTCTCGTCAAGCCGCTTGTTTACAAGCGTGATGTCGGCAACCACCACATCAATCTGTCGCCTCAGTTCGGTGAATTCAGAGTTCCGGTCTATCACCGGACCCTTAGCCACCTGTGCATGAATGCAGTACGATCATTACCTGAGAGTGTGATCCTCCATTTGCCGCCTAGGGCTGGCAACCAGAGTCTCAGGGGCTACTATCTATACGGAGCACACCTAGTGCGTGCGGAACAAACAAAAATTATGTATTTTATCGCGTACCTCGAAGCCTTTGAGCAAACTTCCAAAAGCTTCATTTAACCCGCTTGTGGCGGATGAAATCTTCTCCAACACTGTACCCATTAGCGTACGTTGACCCTCTGAGAGAGCAGCTTGCTCCAGGAGGCCCGTCAGCATGTTCGACCGGGCACCGGACTGTTCCGGACCCTTCTCATTGCCATCCAAGGGAGTCGAACGCGCCGGGCTCAGGGCGGTCGAAGTGTCAGCTTCCGGCATCAGCAGATCTGGACTCCTCTGTGATGACACCTCAGGGTCGCCTGCTCCATGGGGCGGAGAGGCAAGTGGGGTTTCACTCTCCATCATCTCCGGAAGAAGATCCCCCAAAGACGAACCCTGTTGAGACGAGCTACTAGCCGGACTACCAAAAATAGATCCTGGTTATTGTTCTCAGAGGAAAAAAGCAATAGCTTCTTGTTTATTGACTTATAGCTCGGTGGAGGGCTAGCCCGTTGGAGGGCATGGTGCGGTGAGGATGCCCTTCGGGGCAGGGCCCCCTGGTGAAGCTTTCTTCCCTTGCTTAGGCACCTCCATCTCCAAATCTTCGGAGGCAGCCCTTTTCTTCCCGCGAGGGGAGGGAACCTTGGAAAAACCTCCCCGATTATTGTCCTTCATGGAGACAGAAAAAATTCCCCCGTTTTGGATGTGCAATGTGTGGAGTTCGGCTTCTCTATTCTTCTCTTCCCCTTTCCCCGAGGGCACTTGGCTTAATGCACGTCTAAGCAGCCTGGCTATTGCAGGACTAGGCGAGCCTTCGGGAAGTGGGGTCGGACACTTGATCGTCTCCGCCTTATTGAGCCAATCCTGGCCGCGGACAAGTTTTCAGAATAATATTGTATTAAGCATAAGCAAAGTGTTCGGTTACAGGGTTACTTACTTGGGTATCTGGGCGGTGGCAGCTCAGGCCCGCATCCTTGATGGTGTCCGGACACCTTACTTGTGGTCCGAAGAATAACTTATACATCCCTTTGAGCGTCACGCCGAAGAAGTGATGAATGGTTTGCGGACCTCCCGGATTGAACTCCCACATCCGGAGAGGCCGACGCTTGCACGGCAGGATCTGCAGAACCAATATTACCTGAATGATTCTGACAAGATCGATATCTCTCTCAAGAAGCTTCCAAATACGGCTCTGCAATGTTGGTACATCATTAGCAGGCCCCCAGTCCGGTCCCACATTGGTCCACGATGCCTGTTGAGGCGGAGGACCCGAGCGGAAGGCAGGGGCAGCCGCCCACGTTGTGCCTCGGGGAGCTGTGATGTAGAACCACTTATGTTGCCACAGATCGGACACCTCCGGGAATGAACCTTCTAGCCATGGAACATCGACGTTTCTGCTTATTGCGGCGCCTCCGCACTCCGCTTGTCGCCCATCAATCACCGTCAGCTTCACATTGAAGGTCTTGAGCCATAGGCCGAAGTGTGGGGTGATGTGGAGGAAGGCTTCACACATGACGATAAACGACGAGATGTGGAGGATGGAATCCGGAGCTAGATCGTGAAAATCTACCCCGTAATAGAACATGAGCCCTCCCACGAAGGGATCAAGAGTCAAGCCCAAGCCTCGGAGGAAGTGAGAAACAAATACGACACTCTCGTTGGGTTCGGGAGTGGGGATGATCTGCTCAGTGGCAGGAAGCCTGTGCTTGACATCGACTGTCAAATATCTGGCCTCCCTGAGCTTCCCAATGTCCTCCTCTATGACAGAGGAGGCCATCCATCGACCTTGAAGGTTGGATCCGGACATGATTGAAGATCTGAAGTACCTAAGCTTGAGCTTCGGGTGTTGGAACTCGAGAGGCCGAAAGGCGCAAGCGTGGTAAGAAAGGGATAGGCCTTGACCCCCCTACAAAGGGTGAGAATATCAAACGTCCCCAGCGTAACCGTTTGGGACTTGCCTAAAAACACAGAGTTATGCCAACAGGCGTGGTGGGGTTACCCATACCCATATTGATGAGGATCCCGCGATAAGAGGGGCACGATCTCTGCTTCGACAAGACGTGCCGAGGAAACCGCCTCGCAATGTGTGCGGTAGCTGGTTGTAAAAATGGTTCGAATAAAGGCTGGGCCGTGGCGTGATGCCATGCTACGAAGAGTTGTCAGCGGATTAGATTTGTGGATTATTGTTCTCTCTATGGTGGTATGTGAAATTGTCTTGCAGAGCCGGACATGACTTAAGTGTTCGAAATTTACCTTGAAGTATTCGGAGATGGAACCCTCCTTGCAATGCCGAAGACAATCTGTGTGCCGGACTCATCATCATTGAAGCCTGGTTCAGGGGCTACTGAGGGAGTCCTGGATAAGGGGGTATCCGGACAACCGGACTATATACTTTGGCCGGACTGTTGGACTATGAAGATACAAGACTGAAGACTTCGTCCCGTGTCCGGATGGGACTCTCCTTTGCGTGGAAGGCAAGCTTGGCGATTAGGAGGATAGATCTACTTCTCTGTAACCAACTCTATGTAACCCTAGCCCCCTCCTTGTCTATATAAACTGGAGGGTTTTAGTCCGTAGGACATCAACAATCATAATCATAGGCTAGCTTCTAGGGTTTAGCCTCTACGATCTCATGGTAGATCAACTCTTGTAATACTCATATCATCAAGATCAATCAAGCAGGAAGTAGGGTATTACCTCCATCGAGAGGGCCCGAACCTGGGTAAACATTGTGTCCCCAGTCTCCCCTTACCATTAGCCTTAGACACACAGTTCGGGACCCCCTACCCAAGATCCACCGGTTTTGACACCGACAGTGGGGAAGAAGGAAGCTTTTTTCGGGCGCCGAGAGCTTGGGAGATTGGAAGGCTGAGGCTGGAAGAAGGCGTGGGGAAGAAAGGAGGAATCTATTGCCCTCTTATAGGCGGTAAAAATACCAACCGTCCCCGCACTTATGCCTTGAAACTCGCCGGTTCCCAACGTAAGCATGCGTCGTAAATGGTTTGATTAGCCAAATCTTATTGATGAGCAATCCCGTAATAAGTGGGCACGATCTCTATTTTGTCAAGACGGGCCAAGGGGGCTCAGCCTCTAAACACAGAATGCGGGGTGTGAAAACAGTTCAAAACACTAAAGGGTCAAGTCTGACGCTTCGCCGGAAAAAGTTGTCAGTAAAGACACTTTTCCTATTTTTTATATATCCTGCCTTCGCTGCTAAGTGTTGTGTTAATTATGCAATGTCAAATACAGTTCTTTTATGGAGGAAAGGTGATGTATATTTTTCAAGGAACCCGCCTCGCAATGCCGAAGACAATCTGCGTGCCGAACACGTCGTCATTGAAGACTGGTTCAGGGGCTACTGAGGGAGTCCTGGACTAAGGGGTCCTCGGGCGTCCGGTCTATCCGATATGGGCCAAACTAATGTGTTGTCAAGATACAAGGAAGATGACCAGTTCGTGTCCGGTTAGGACCCCCGTATGCGTGAATGACAAGTTTAGGTGTCCGGATATACTGTTTCCTTTCTGTTAAACCGACTTTGTACAACCCAAGCCCCTCCGTTATCTATATAAACCAGACGGTTTAGACCGAAGGAAAGATCATAACATTGATAGCACTACAAAAAAAATACACTTTCGTGATGATACGTGTCTGTCACATTAGGTCACGTTTTTTGTCATGCATGTACATCCATGACGATTTTATGAGAGAATCAAGATAGAAATACCTATGCTGTCGTAGAAGTGTTCCATGACATTACCAAAATTATCACGGAAGTGTCCACTTCCATGACGATAAATCACGCGTCAGAGAAGTGCTTTCGTCAAGGGTGACCGACACGTGGCATCCACCATAATGGAAGGCCGTTAAGCTATCGGGTAGGGTTTTGGATCCGATAACCTGTTAACAGCCCGAACCAATGGGAAATTTTCACGTGTAAACTTCTTATTGGCCGGATGAAACACGTGTCAGCTCGTCAGTGGGTTAAATAGGCGCCTATGATATGTTGACACGTGCGACGACCCACCACTAGCCCATTTAGCTAACAAAGCCGGCCCATTTGACTTGGTCAAAAGTTAACGGGCTGGCCCATGAAAAGCATGTTAACGGTCTCTTTGCAAATAGCCCATTTTACGGCCTGGTAACTCACGGCTTGTTAGGCCCCAACGGAAATCGGCCGAACAACGTCATGTGGGCCATCGAATATAACACCAGCCCGTTTCACTTTCGGCCCATGTATGGCCCACGACGTCTTTCGGCCCATATGAGGCCTTCGTATCTTTAGGCCCTTTAGAGGCCCACAGTGACTCTAGCCCATAATGAACAGTAAATTTCTTTGTACCCGTTAATGACCCGTGAATCACATGGGCCGTTTCCAGCCCGTGTTAGCTTTTGGCCTATTGATGGCCCACACGTTCTTGGGCTCCTTTCTGGCCCTTGATTACTTCCGGCCCATTACTGGCATGTTCCCCTAATGGGCCAAATACGGCCTGTGGCAAGAGTTGGCCCGTTTTTGGCCTGTTAACTTGTTGTGCCGTTTCCAGCCCGTCCTATATTCCGTCCCGTTAATGACCCATTATGCCTGTGACAGAATTAAGCCTTTGCTGTCCTCCGGCCTGTTAATGGCCCGTTACCATGCTGGGCCGATAGCAATTACGTCCGTTTACGGCCCATGTAGACCCATTTATCCGACGGCCCGAGGCCCACCGATTCTACGACCCTGTTGGAGGCCCATTTATAGACGGCCGGTAGGAGACCCATGGATCCTACGGCCCGTAGCAGGGTCAAGGTTACCACGGTCCGTATATGGCCCATGGCTGTTGCGGCCACTAGCAAACCTGGGAAAAAGAAGACTAGGAAATAAATAAGGCTAAAACTAATGCTAGGCTATTAAGGAGGTTGCACAGATTACATCCACTCGGCATCAAAGATAGCCACCAGTGCAAATATAGGGAACACCTACACTATACAGAAATGGCTTGCTGTTTTCTTCAGCCGGTGGCTGCACGTTAAGAACAAATTTTGCATCGCACCAAAACAAATTACAACTATAAAACAATAGGAAGGTTGGCATAAAAGTTAACAGTCTAGCAGATAAATGCACCACCAGAAGTACAAAAGCTCAGTTCATTTGACTTGACTTACGTTTTCATGCTATATTGTCTGATGGAGCACCATAACCTTCGCCTTCATTTCTCCTAGGCTCCTAAACAACATAGCAAATGTCTGACAGTCTTGTTTCAAAACCATGCATATCTTGATGACATCGAACAATGTTTGTCCTTGTTTCACAAAGGGTCTCTGTTAGGGAATGGACTTGTGTCTGGAGCGCAGATACAACATTGCTTTGAGCTTGCATATCTTGATCATGATGCAGTTTGGACGAGATTGCCTTAACAACCAACCCAGTATTACGTAGGAACGTGCTTTTGGCACTGTTAGTGGACATGTACTAACCCACTTCATCAAGAGCTGACATTGCGGTTATAGTTGCCTCGCCACCTTCATAAGGTGGCGGTTCCACCATTTTTTCCATAGCTCGCTGAAAAGTTGAGTTTTTACATTAGTAGTACCAGAACAGAAGATATTAAGGAGGCACCAAAACCAAACAAAATATCTTTGGTCTATATACAGAACTTATTCTAGTGAACCCACGTAAAATATTAGTTGTATTTTATTGCAAAGTACATAATAAAAACCAGGTTCCAAACATATGACCATGTACCATCACTAATGTATTGTCTATTTCTTCACATTGTATTGAGGGCTAAGGATAAAGAGACGAAGTTTATTATACGGTTAGCATAGTATGACATCATTCATATCACAAAACAACTGAGAATAGACAAACATGCAATTGTAACGTTGTGTGGGCAAGTCCAGCACGGAACTAGATTACAGGTCAAGATCAAAGGAACATCACTCCTCTCTTTTAAACCTTCTAAGGTGCAATGATACAGTAAGACAATTGTGTATAAAATTGAAAAGAGTAATAGACATTGGCTGCAAACCATGTGGTTCAAGGCACAAGTCTGAGTAAGTAGTAGTTAAAAAGCATGAGGATTAAGGACTTACAACAACGGCTTTGACTGGCATAGTCATGCCCTTCTTCTTGATGGTGTGACAGTCCTTGAAGATTTCCACAACATTTGGTTCAGGTACTTTTTGGTCCTTGTGGGCTTTCCTCTGCATTTGGAACAAGTCAATATAGATCTGATAATATGGTGCATCAAAAAGAGTGAAACAATAGCTAATTACAAGAGCCTCGCAGTGTGCAATATAGCTACGAGATCCTATCGTGTGTTGGAATTTCACTTTCGTACGGTTGGCCTTGTTCTTTGAATAGTTCACCTACAAGAAGATAGATTTGTGTGGCACATGCATAAATAGGACTTCAACATGTGATCTGATCGCATATATATAATGTACCTGATACTTCGGATCAGACCAGTGTTTAACGAGGCCCCTCCAGTCTTCATCCGATATATTTTCCACTGGAGATGTTTGGGAAAGTTCAATGTTAGCCTTGCCTTCAAAGTGAGTTTTCCTCAATTTATACCAATACTGTCGTAGAGCAGACTTGAAAACATGCGTGCAAGCTTGTCTGGTTGCATCATCTTGGCTATCCAACTTGAACCTCATTTGTTGAAAATTATGGGAGTCTCATTATCAGCAACCTAGAAAGTATGGGACAAAGCAAGACGATATTACTAGTTTCCATACATAACCATACTTACAGATAAATGGTCGAGGAAGGTGTTGAACTAGGTTTCGTCTTTGTCATTCCTGTACTGAATTCATGTTGGGAGGATACGTACATGACACCTAGTGGCAACCGCTGCCTCTGATACTAACTTGGTTGACTCTGTAGCATCATGTGGCCTTTTTAAACCTGCCTCAAAACGGATCTCCATTCTTCCTCCTCTAGATTAAGTTAACCTATCAAGCATTATCCCTGATGTTTGTTTCCTCTTGCGCCTAGGTGCTAGTCCAACAACGAACATAGGAAGTGTTAGTGTACATCAAACTATGAGACTACATATAAAGAAGCATGCAACTGTAACTTGACTCCAGCAACTACCTTCTTTCTGTTGAAGCTCACAAGGTTCATCTAATCTTGCCAACTCATCTTGTGTCAAGAGTGCTTGGGAAGTAGTGTCAGGTGGCAAGGGAGCTTGGGAACGTGCTGCTAGCGCAGTTGACGCACGAGTAACTCGTGCAACTAGTAGTACTGTGGAAGGTGTTGCAAGAACTAGGGTTGTCTCTGCTTGTTTGGTGGCAGCTATTTGTTTCTGTTTGGCTTTTTCTGCAGCTCGTGTAGCAGGGGATACTCTGTTTGTAGAATTTTCCTCTGGACTTTGACCTTCTATTGCACCATCAGTACCAGCAGAATCTGCAGGATTCTTCCGCTTCCCATTCCCTGCCATTCTATGTTTCTTCCTCTTTCTTTGTGCCATGTTAAGTCAAGCCGACAAGAAAAATCAATAACAATTTAGTTCTTTAGAACAAATTGATGCGTGATACAGACGAACTGAACTTTCATGTTAGACAACCACATGATAGGAGGATGTAATATGTACGAAAAACAGGACGGGAGAGATAACCAGAACTATGATGTGTAAACTAAGCAGAAGAAATTTCACTAAATTAGAAGCAATGCAATGGGAGGTAGACACCATATGAAAGATGCTACAAATATCGCTCTGCCAAGTTAACAGTGTCTAATCATAAATGGCGTTTAAACAAATGTGAAGCAGTACAAGAAATAAATCATATGCAAGATGCAAACAACATCACACTACCAAGTTAGAGGTCTCTCGTCATTAGTGCCATTGCATATTCACATCTTATGATGTGTAAACTAAGGAGAATGCATTTCAACAAATTAGAAGCAATGAAAGCTAGACACCATATGAAATATGCAACGAATATCACTCTACCATGTTAAGACTATCTCGTCATAAGTGCCATTTCAACAAATTAGTAGTACAAGCTAGAAAAGAATGTGAGATGTAACCTATATATCACTCCGAAGTCAAACGTGTCTTATGATAAGTGATTTTTGTAGGTTACACGATAGTAGTAATTTGATGTAAGAACATGGTGTGATAGACAGATATTGTACATTCTAGAAACAGGAACACGTGTCTTATTCAAGTATAATGTGTAAAGTAAGCGGATGGAATTCAAGAAAATTAGAAGCAATACAAACTAGACATCACACATAACATGCAACCACATATAACAATGCCAAGTTAGAGGGAGCACCGGTGATGGTGCACTAGGGAGACGTGCTCATCATAAACACAGCTACATTGAGTATCTATGCATGTGTTGTCTTGGAAATCATCTTGGGGGGGGTGGAGGAGTAGAAACTGTAGAGGCCCTTCGCTTGGAAGGAGCACCTTTATCCACTGCCTTGCTAACTTCCTTCCGCTTTTTTCATTTTGAATTGTCAAGTAAAACCGACAAGAAAAAGAAATAGAATTCTTTCTTCAGAACTCATTCATGCATGATACTGACAATCACTACTTTGATGTAAGGTAAACACATGATACCAGGATGGAATATGTACGAAAAACAGGACGACATGGCATATTCAAAACTGTTTGTTGAAACTAAGCAGAAACCATTCCAAGAAATAAGAAGCAATGCAAGCTAGACACCACATGAAAGATGCAACCAATATGACTATGCGAAGTTAAAAGCATCCCATCATAAATGGAATTTCAACAAATTAGAAACAACGCATGCTATAAATCATATGAAAGATGCAACTAATATCGCACTGCATATACTAAAGGTGTCTCGTCATATTGATTGATGGGGGATACAAAAAAACAATATTTTTATGTAAGGACATGCTTAATAGACAGATATACTATGTACTAAATACAGGAAGGCATGTCACATTAACAGGTATAATGTATAAGCTAAGAAGAATAGCACATGGAGTTTAACCAGATTGGAAGAATTAAAATCTAGACACCATATGCAACATGCAACCACATATCACGCTGCCAAGTTAGAGCAAGCACCTACGATGCTAGTGTAGGGGAAATGCGGTAATCAACTACAGAGCTACGTTCACTATCTTCATTAGCCTTGTTGTTTCTTCAGAATCATGTCGGGAGGCTGACGCTGCATTCTTTAAATGAGGAGTAGTCGACTTGCCTGACTGCCTCATCATAAGTGATTGATGAGGGATACACAAGAACATTAGTTTGATGTAAGAACATGGTTAATACATAGATGTACTAATATGTACCAAAAATAGAAAGGCATGTCATATTCAAAGGTATAATGTGTAAGCTAAGCGGATGCAATTTAACCAAATTGGAAGAAATACAAGATAGACATCCGGCTGGAGTGGTGAGCATGATCATCTAGAACCTGAGAGCCTGGTGGGAGGCGGGTTGCTTCGCCACCATCGCGGCTTTTTAGTTGGCTTCCAGGTGATGCATGTATTTGCTGGGCTTGTCACTGGCTCGGCCAGTGCCCTGACTAGCTATTGTCTTCTAGTTCTCACGGGATGGTGGGTCATGTAAAAAATATCTTTCCTTATCTTAATAAAGACGGACTTCGGCCTTTTGAATACAAGCTAGACACCATATGGAACATGCAACCACATATGACACCGTGAAGTTAAAGCAAGCACCTGGGATGGTGGTTCATTGCGAGCGAGGTCATCAACTCCAGAGCTACGTTTACCGTCTCCATCTGCTGACACTGCACCCTTTATAGCACTGTAACGTGTCGTGCCTACCCACATAGAAAGCTGGAGCGACTTCTCTCTTTTCTTTTCTCCTTCTCTTGAGGCAGACTCTGAAATACTCTTGCATAAAAACATAATAGTGAGAGTATGGGTGAAGTGTGTGCAGAACTAGTGCACTGTAAAAGTAGCAGATAGCAGGTGGCTGGAAAATAAATGATAGGAGACATATGATAGCTCTACAACATTGCATGGCAAACAAAATTAGATTCTACTCCGTATGATTTTGTAATATATGAGCACAAGAAATGCAAGTACTCCTCCAGCACACCACCACATGCGGTCATATCAAGACAACAGTCGACTAAAAATAAATAGGTCAGTCGATTTTTTTAATGAACCATCCGATCTATAAGGAACAGGCAGATGGCATTCGTCTACCTCCCGCCAGTCACTGTTGACGATCTTTCTTGAACCACCAACGACCACCGGCCCAGACCCCTGCCTCCGCCGCCTCGCCCTCCCCTCAACCTCACACCACCGCCGTGCTTGGCAGCACACCCAGGCCATCCCTTTAATCCCGGCCGACCTCCAGATCGGGCGCCAGTAGCTGTAGGCCCCACACGCCCCTAAGATAAACACCGAGGCGCTGCTTCCCCGGCATAATAGGCGGACTAGCGCCTGCTACGCCGGGGAATGCTTTCATTAATTGGGAATCAACTAACCAGGAATTGAAATACAGGGGGGCGACGGACCTCTAGCTAAGGTGAAATAGTATATGAGGAGAAACCTTGTGCATCGCGAGTTACTAGGAACATCTAGTATCAAGAAGAAGCGGTCAATTAGTGTCTTCTTGGGATGAATACCATGCAAGTAGACACGTAAGATTTGCACGAATAAGGGAAGAGGAATACCCTTATGAGTTGCCAGTGTGGTCTCCTCCATATGTCGCGGCGATCTTCTTTTTTCTCCCGGGGGAACCAATGTTCTGGAGAACCGTGGATCCTTGGAAAAACCCATGGCCAAATTGTTGATTGTGTTGCCATGGCCGTATATCGGTGAAGGGGAAGCAGATTCGAGGCGGCGAAGGACGGCGTAGCAGGAACAACTTCGATGCGATGGACGATGGCGAAGTTGGAGCGGGAGCGGTGAGGTGCAGGGCGGCGTGGTTGAACTGGCTCGGGTATGGACGGCTCGGCCTCGGCTTCAACTACTAGACGTGGAGGGCGTTGCGGTTGAGGTTGCGATGGACGACGACGTCGGGGTATCAGCTCCGGCGTGGTGGAGGAGGGCGGCGGTTGATGGGTGGGATGGGGTGGCGGACGGAGGACGCCGGGGTTTCGTGACTGGTGGAGAGGTAGTTTTTGCGTCCACGAAGTACGAATGGGGAATCGGACATGTGGGCGGGGGAAGGGGGGAGGGGGAGAACCATGTTTCGGTCTGGGACGCGCTTGTTTTTGGCTTTTTTGAACAAAAGATGGGATGCGCTTGTTTGAAATTTGGGGAAAGTACAAACTTTATCCCCCTCTTAAATTTCGGACCTACTGCGGGTCGAGGGTAGGATGGTAATCCTAGGTGTCCCAAATAGTGGGTGGGAGCAATATCGGCCACACGCATGTGTGCTTAGGCGGTCATTGTGTATGAATGTTTTTCGGAGGCGGTTGCGTGGCGTCTAGATGAAGCTACAAACCTACCCCGGTTTAGTCCTTTGGACGTCGGGCCGGTAGGTTTCACGGGTCGGAGTTATTAGAAAAGCAATTTCCTTGTACTACCAAACATTGGTCTCACGCGGTTTCTGGCGAGTAGGGGCTCTTTTGGCACTTCGTTCGAAATTTTGAAACACAAGCATTCACGTTTAGAGTACTCTTGAACTTTGAGGATTGACCTAAATAGACAACGTTAAATTTGACCTTGTATGTTTGAATACCTCATTAAATTATCCACTTCTTTTTGAAATTTTGATTATAAACTACAATTATTTTGGAATGGAGGAGCTCAACTTGAATCTATTTTGTACACAACTACATATGCTATTATGTACAAAATCAGAGCAAAGATTGGGCCCCCATAATTTAGGTATGATTTACAAATGCCATGATATCAAATTCAAATAATTGAATGGACTTCATGTTGAATTCGATTTTTTTTAAACCACCTTAAGTTGAATTCAAATGTATGCTAGTTCATAGGTAGCTATTTATAATGTGCATTATGTAACTTTTGTATGTATAATGTGCTTTACACACACAACATGAACTATACTCACGTTTATATTCGATTGCTAAAGCGATGCATTGGTTGGAGTTCAAAATACTAGCTATGTGGATCAATTGTGTCGAATAATAACATAGACATGCTCAAATTCGATAGAATCTAGATGTTTGATGGATCAATGACCGTTCCTTACGCGAATTGCAAATATCATGATCGCATCCTAATATTTGGATACAATCTATATCTTTAATCAATGTGTACAACAGTATTTTATGTGTAGTTCCACTCTCACTACTGGAATGAGCTACTTTGCTGTCTGCCACGGCGGATGGCAAAGGCATGAATGGCGGACGGCAAAGGTCTTTGCCGTCCGCCACGGACGGCAAAAGTGGACGGCAAAGAAAGGTCTGGTAAAGAGCTACTTTGTCGTCTGCTTTTGGTGGCTGACGGCAAAGGGTCCTTTGCCATCAGCAGCGGACGACAAAGAACACAGACAACAAAAATTTCGCTGTTAGTCCATTAGGTCGCTAACGGAGGGACTTTGTCGTCCGCCGCTGACGGCAAAATTTGTCCTGCCTTTGCCGTCCGCCGTATGATGTCAGCTAGACGTCACTACACGGCAGGCCATTGCCGTCTGCCACATACGGCAAAATTGTTTGCTCTTTGCCATCTGCCACTGTAGGCAAACTGACTAAATGGGTCAGCTCCCAGGAAGCACAGTTGGCTGCCACGTGTCTTATTTGCCGTCCGCGGCTGTTGGCACCCATTACCGTCGGTGGCGGACGACAAAGAGCCTGCATATTGGCTCTTTTTTCTGTTTTTTTGAATCCAACAATTTTCACAGCAAATATATAGGACATATATAGATATATTTCACAGGGCTATTTAACAGCAAACATATGACATATCCAGCACATAAGTTTCATCATACATACATATATAGTTCCATCCATTCATACATAGCAAGTTGCACATACACATAAGTTGCAACCATTAGGAAGTTGCACATACATATTACAATGCGAAGTTTCATCAAGATAGCAAGTTCCATCGTAGCAAGCTAGAAGAATACTATAAAAGAATGAAATAAAAACAAGCACTCCATCATAGCAAGCTAGCTTCCGAGAAGTGAATGAAATCTGCAAAATGGCAAATAAGTAAGTTAGGAAAAGGTGACTAGAAGAAGAAGACTAGAAGAAGAAGCACGCCATCGTTTGTGAGGTAACTTGAAATGTATCGTTTATTAGCTAACTTAGGTAAAATGCATCATTTTGGAGCTAAGGTAGGTAAGATGGGTCATTTTGGAGCTAACGTAGGTAAAATGGGTCATTTTGGAGCTAACGTAGGTAAAATGGGTCATTTTAGAGCTAACGTAGGTAAAATGGGTCATTTTAGAGCTAACGTAGGTAAGATGGGTCATTTTGGAGCTAACGTAGGTAAAATAGGTCATTTTGGAGCTAACGTAGGTAAAATGGGTCATTTTAGAGCTAACGTAGGTAAAATGGATCATTTTGGAGATAATCTAGGTAAAATGGATCATTTTGGAGATAATCTATGTAAAATGGGTCATTTTGAAGCTAACTTGGGTAAAATGGATCATTTATGAGCTAACTAAGGTAAAATGCGTCATTTTAGAGCTAACTTAGGTAAAATGGATCGTTTATGAGCTAACTAAGCTAATTATGCTGTTTTTTACATAAGTAAGCTAAGTACATGTCATTATTGAGCAAACCTAGTTAACTAAGAATATTATAACTAACTGAGGTCATTTTGGAGGAAACAAAGCTAAGTATAGATCGTTTTAGAGCTAACTTAGGTAAAATGGCTGGTTTTGGAGGTCAGTAAGCTTATTAAGTCATTTTGGAGGAAATGAAGCTAACTCTAGGTCATTAAGGTAAGCATATTGGAGGAAATAAAGCTAAGTCTAGGTCTTTATGCATTTGTTAAGCAAAAAAACTAGAGAAACTTACCTTGACGATGGAGGCGTAGGAGCGGGCTGGCTCGTGCCAGTAGCTGGAGAAGGATCGTGTGATGCTTGTGTGGAGTTATGCTGCACCAAAGATCATTTCCAATGTTTCGTTAGCATGATGACACTCAAATGTTAAGACTAGCAAGTAACGTCCATTCAAATTAAACTCACTGTGGTCTCAGGAGCAATCTCTGGATCAATGGCTATGGAGCCACGGGACCTCCCGCCACCAGATATCATCACCTGCTCTAGATCAATGGGAATCTGGCTCGGGTTAAACTCCTCCCCTTTCCTCGCCTTCCCCTTGACTTGCTTGTAAGAGGCAGTGTGGGCCATGGCATACAGGTCGTACCCCTCTGGCACCTTATCCGTCTTATTGTAGCATGCCTGAAAGAGAGAAACAAAGTAAATTAGTAATTAAAGGGCTCAAGCTAGCATGATGAATGAATTGCATTAATCATGAAGCAAACCACATACCCAGTTCCGCCCGAACTGATATAAGCTGGAGCTACCTTGATGGTGTGGCACACCTTCAATTTGGGCACGTTTGTCCTTGGCCTCAGTCGGCTCCCCTTCCATCTTTCAACACCTGCCATGACAAAGAGTAAACGAAATTAGTACAACATAAAAAAATACCGACATGAATAATAATATGTATATCACTTAAGTGTATCATCATCAAGTACAACATAAAAAAATTGAATACCTGACACTACTAATAATCTCGATCAGTATCATCAATAAATGCATAATCATCATCATCACTATAATCAATGACGGGCTCATAGGGTTCAGTGGCATCAACATGTGGAAGGCCACCTTTACGTAATCGGTCAAGCATTGACAGGTCATCCGCAGCAGTAACCTCTTCTTGTTCCGGCTCTTCTTGTTCCTCCTCTGGGGTGATGTGGGATTCACTGTCGCTGTCTACTTCAATGTTTTGGGGTGAAGTATAGCGGTTCTTGAAACGCTTTTTGGAAAGACGTGTCTCTTGGAAGAATTCTCCTTCATATGTGTCTGGGTTAATGTGAGGTTCATAATCCTCTTCCTTTGGGGGAGATAGTCTAGCACGTGGCGGCACTTCATAAACGACATCCCAACCTTTCAGATTTGGATTAGTTTGGCAGGCCCACGGTAGATAGAATACTTGGGTCGCCTGTTGAGCCGTAATATAGACATCAGGAACATCTAAATGGGTGCTTTGGTTGATTTCAACTAGCCCTATATGTTCATGAGTCCTTCTAGTCTCCTTCGGCTGAAACCAATAACATTTGAAGACTACGACATTCGGTGGGTTTTCACCATAGAATAGAAGTTCATAAATTGCTTCAACTCTCCCATAATACTCGGTACCTCCTTCGCCGATAGCAGATACACAACAATTTGTAGACTTTCGGTCGGCCATAGATAGCTCTTTGCCATAGGTACGAAAGCGATACCCGTTGATGTCGTATTTGTCAAATGAACGGACCTTATAGTCAAAACCATTAGCGACTTGTCTCAATTCGGCGTCCATAGACTCTGAATTAGCCTACAAGTTTAATATGAAAGGATTGTTGCATTACGCACAAATTAGCGAATGAAATGAAATTGTCTAATAGAAATTACCGTTTGTTTGAACCAAGAGATGAAACCGGGATAGCCGCCTCCTTGCTTTGCGAGAAGCTCATACTCTTCGACGGAATCCTTTTGGATCACCGCTCCATACGAGAATAGGGCGACGTATCGACTGTATGAAATATCCAGGAATAAGAGCAGTTCAAAGGAAATAGAAGTTGCGAAACAATGTACCGAGAACTTACTCGATGTACGGCCGCACTTCTATCAGGTTGTTGAAGATATACAACGAAATGGTCCGCCATTCTTCGTTATCCAAAGATACTGGATTTGAAACACTGGCTGGTGCGAGATTCCCTTTGAATAGGCTGAGGTTGGATCCACCCTTTTTAGGGTCGTCAGCATTGTACCGAGGCTTCGGATTATGCAAATGACGATTTTTGGCTTCGTAGTGTGCTGTCACGAAGTTTGCCGCCTCCTCAGTGATGAATGCCTCAGCCATCGATGCTTCAATTCTACGTTTATTTTTACATTTTTCTCGAAGCGTCTTCTGCATCCTCTCAGTTGGGTAGCACCAACGATTTTGCACGGGCCCCCCCAATCTTGCCTCGGTCGGGAGATGCAAAATCAAATGCTGCATTGGATTAAAGAAGCCCGGTGGAAAGATCTTCTCTAACTTGCAGATCAACTCCGGCGCCAACTCTTCCATTTCTTCTAGCACGCCAGGCGATAGTTCTTTCGCACAAAGAACACAGAAGAAATAGCTGAGTTCTGCCAGTACTAGCCATTCATCCTCAGGGATGAAGCCACGCAACATCACCGGCATTACCCGCTCAATCCATATGTGCCAATCATGACTCTTGAGACCAAATATCTTCAATTTATCAAGACTCGCTCCCCTCTTTAGATTCGCTGCATACCCATCGGGGAACATCAACTGCATTTTCACCCACAAGATAATTTCCCTCATAGCTGGCCTTCCAAGATTGAACCATGCCTTTGGCTTCGTCCAGTTCTGCTTTCCTTTCGGTTCTTTCATGTTTTGTAACGGCCTATCACATAGCGCCTCCAGATCGACTCTAGCCTTAGTATTATCCTTTGACTTCCCATCTATGCCGAACAATGTACCAAAAAGTGCCTCGGCGATATTCTTCTCAGTGTGCATCACGTCGATGTTGTGTGGGCAAAGGAGGTCTTTGAAGTAAGGCAGATCCCATAAGCATGTTTTGTGAGTCCAGGCGTGCTTAGAATTATACCCCTTGAAGTACCCTGGACGCTCTGGATCTGGCTCGAGAGCGTTTAACTGATCCAGGGTCTGTTGGCCTGTCAACGCAGGTGGTGCAAAGTTTTTTACAACTCTACCTCTGATGAAGTTCTTCTTGTCTTTCCTGAACTTATGGCGAGGATCCAGGAACTGTCTATGCATGTCGAAGCAAGAAAACTTGCGACCGGCCTGAAGCCAATGAAACTCAAGAGCTCCCTTGCATGTGGGGCACGGGAACCTTCCATGCACACACCAGCCAACGAATAGCGCATACGCCGGCAAGTCATGCGTCGAGTACATGTACCAGACACGCATTATGAAGTTTCGTTTGCTATAGGCGTCGTATGTCTTGAACCCATTATCCCAGGCTTCTTGCAATTCGTCCTTAAGCGGCTGCATGTACACATTCATATTTTTCCCCGGATAGTTGGGCCCTGGAATTATCAACGTCAGGAAAATGTTCTTTCTTTGCATAATCTGTCCGGGGGGGGGGAGATTGAGTGGAAAGACAAATACGGGCCAACAACTATATTGGGCTGCCGTCATACCAAACACACTGAACCCATCCGTGCTGATGCCGACTCGAGGATGCCTCGGATCTGCCGCTTTGTCAGCATGTAATTCATCAAACTTTTCCATGCAACACCATCCGATGTGTGTACCATCATCAGATTCCCATCTGCATCTAGTTCGGTTCTTTTGCCTGTTTTGTGCCATGTCATCTGTCTGGCCGTCTCTTCGACCATGAAAAGACGTTGAAGTCTTGGTACGATTGGCATATACCGAAGAACACTAACGGGGATTTTGGTCTGTGTCTTCTCACCCATACCGTTGTCTACCACAATATACCTGGAAGACTTGCAAATGGGACAATAGTTCAAGTCCGCATAGTCAAGCCTAAATAAGGCACATCCTTTCTCACAGGCATGTATCTTCTCATAGGGCATCTTCAGTGCACGGAGGATTTTGTCCGACTGGTACAGGTTTGCAGGCATTACATGGCCTTTGGGTAGAAAGCGTCCAAATACTGTCATAATTGCGTCGTAGCATTCTCTGCCCAAGTTGAACTGAGCCTTCAGAGCCATTACTTGTGAGATGGCATCCAACTGACAAAGCTCAGTGTGCTCGTGGAGCGGACGTTTTGAAGACTCCAACATTTCATTGAAGGCCTTTGCAGATTCCTCCATCTCCTCGTCCGAATCCCGAGCATCATCATAGTCTTGCACCATGTTTTCCATCCCGGTACCATGCTCGTCGGTGCGACGACGATCCACCTCAGCTCGGTCACGTTGGGCAGACTCACCATGAAATGTCCACACCGTATAATCGGGCGTAAAACCATTCTTCTGCAGGTGTTTGCCCATTTCAGCCTCTGTCCTCTTTTCCCAATTGCCGCACCGGAAACAGGGGCACCAGGTTTTCCTCTGGCCATTTGCAAATGCGGCTTGCACAAACCCCTTGGTTTTTGTGAACCATTCAGCGCTCCATTTGTTCTGACCAGTGTGACCGGTATACATCCACGCACGATCACTCATCTTGACTTTCAGAGCTACTGGACACACAACAATTATATATATAATTCACCATGTATATATTCATCAGTTGATCTACTTTGTCAATTTTATTACGTCCATGCAACCTACACTCTAATAGGTAATGATAGGTCCTAATCCCACCCGAGTATGTGTAGATTGGGTTCATTTTCCCATGCTATGCTCCGGATCCGACGCAAAATTTCGGCAGCACCTCCCCGCTGTTCTCCTGATACACGTCTCTGCAATAAACAGAGAGGATGTGTACCCGGAGAACAACAAGGGAGGCACTGACGAAATTTATGCGTTGGATCTGGAGCAAAGCATATGGGAAAATGAACCCAATCTACACATACTCGGGCTGTCCATGGATAGCGTTGGACAATTCGAAAGAATCAAGGTTATAAATTTGCAAATGCATGCATATTTATAACTATGACGCTTTCGAACGGGAGACACATATTGGTTACGCATACTGATGATTCAAGACACATATATATCTAGCTATCAAATTTCATCAGCACGAACACCGGAACAGAGCAAATAATTAATGGGGGAGAAGGACATGTCATTTGTGCTCACCCACGAATGAAGGGCCAGAGCTCGTCAAACGCACGGCGAGGTCGTCGAACACCAAACCACGCAGCAATGAAACAACTGCACATTTAAATCACCCCGATCAACACAATTATATATGATGTTTTCCATAACAAAATCGAAAAATATATGTCCTAACTAATAATTCCTCTACTTCTTCTTCTACTTCTTCTACTTCTTTTCTTCTTCTTCTTTTTTCATCTTTTTTCTACTTCTTTTTTTTCTTCATTTCTTCTTCTTCTACTTCTTTTCTTCTTTTTCTTTTTTCATCTTTTTTCTACTTCTTTTATTTTCTTCTTGTTCTACTACTTCTACTTCTTCTACTTCTTCTACTTCTTCTAATTCTTTTCTAACACTAACACTAACACAATCTAGCACTAACAATTAAACAGCAAAAAAATTGAAAAAACAGGAAAAAAGAAGTAGTCCCTCACCAGAGCAATGGGACGGTCGACGGGGGCGGGGGCGGGGGGGGGGGCACCGGGCGACAGGGGCAGTGGCGGGGGCGGCGCCGGGCGTCGGCGTCGGCGGGGAGGGTGGGGGCGGAGGCCGGGTGTTGGGGCGACGGGCTCGGTGGGGGCGGTGGCAGGGGGGCACCGGGTAGCAAGGGCGGCGTCGGGCGGTGGGGGCGGTGGTGGGGGCGGCGCTGGGTGGCGGGGGCGGCGCCGGGCGGCGGGGTAGGCGGGGAGGGTGGGGGCGGAGGCCGGGGTGGTGGCGACGGGCCAAGCGGGTGCGGGGGCCGTGGCGGCGCCAGGCGCCGGGGTGGGGACGGCGGCGGGGGCGGGGGCGGGGGCGGCGCCGGGCGGCGGGGTCGGTGGTGGGTGGGGATCGATCTGGTGTCGGGGCATCGGGGAGGAGAGAGGGAGAGAGAGTAATTAACGGGCGGGGGGTTTGCGGCCGTTAGTTAGTCTGCTCTTTGCCGTCCGCCGTTCTTTGTCGTCCGCCTTTGTCTCCCTTTGCCGTCTACTAGCGGACGACAAAGATGTGGGGCGTTAAGTTTTCCCCAAACGGGTGGGGGGGGTGGGCGCCACCTCTCTCTTTGCCGTCATCCAGCTGACGGCAAAGAGCCGGCAGATGGCAAAGGCCTCTTTTGCCGTCTGCTTTTCGGTAGCTGATGGCAAAGAGCTTCTTTGCCCTCCGCTAGATGACGGCAAAGAGCTGGTAGATGGCAAAGTAGCTAATTCCAGTAGTGTCTCCATCGGTGGTCTCTCACACATGCTCACACACTCTCTCCCGAGGTGACTTTCTCGCACACATGCTCTCGATATAACCCTCCCTCCCTCTCGTAACTATTTACAACTGTTTTCACTAACCTTTATCACAAGCACTCTTCCTCTCGCAAGCATACACACGCACAATCCCCATCGACCCTTTCTATATACATAGACCTGCCTATGTGTCTCCTGTACGCACATTATCTTTAGGCATGTCTCTCATGCATTGTCTCACACCTCTCTTCCTAATCGACGAGTATGATTCTAGCAGAGCATTCTGTAGGATGCCCCTTAAAGTTAGGTTGGATGAATAGTAATATCAGAGATAAAGGGGTTACCTTAGTCCGAGAACCTAGGGTTACAAATCCTAGCCGGCTTTGTTAGTGGACATAGTTTCCTTCACAATTATGCTATCTTTGTCTTGTACGACTAGTCATCCATGGGTCTCCCTAAATGCGTCACAGGCCGACCAATGTGGCTCAGGACGGAACCGAACGAAGGGCCTCACCTCGACCCACCGGACCTCACGTGGTGACACACCCTCTGCGCCCACGTCTTGTTATCTTCTCACACCCACACATACCAACACAGACTCCACACACAAAAAATATATTCTCCTGGTGCCTCTATCCCCTCCCCCTTGCATATACACACTCAAGGGAATCTCTCACCGTGATATCATATTCATCTCTCTCTCTCTAGACCACTCTCATTTCTCGTGCTATCTCTCCCACGCCCCCCACCGGCCCCTCTACCCATGCCTCTCTCGAATACGTAATACACACACATACTTCTCTAGGCCCTGCCAAATGCATCAACTACCACTACAAAAAAAACACTTCCGTGATGATACGTGTTTGTCATAGTAGGTCGCATTTTTTGACATGCATGTACATCCATGACGATTTTATGACAGAATCAAGATAGTCATACCTGTGCTGTCGTAGAAGTGTTGCATGACATTACCAAAATTATCATCACGGAAGTGTCCACTTCCATGACGATAAATCGCATGTCACAGAAGTGCTTTCGTCAAGGGTGACCGACACATGGCATCCACCGTAACGAAATGCTGTTAAGCTATCGGGCCGGGTTTTGGATCCGATAACCCGTTAACAGCCCCGACCAATGGGGATTTTCCACGTATAAAATCATCATTGGCTGGAGGAAACACATGTCGGCTCATCGTTGGGATAGATGTCATCCACTCATTGGACAGAAGGCACCTATGATACATCGACACGTGGCACGGCCCAACAGAGGCCCATTCCTGTGAAAAGGCCAGCCCATTTGACTTGGTCAAAAGATGGCGGGCCAGCCCATGTAAAGCTTGTTAATGGCATGTTGGCATATAGCCCATTTACAGCCCGCTAACCCAAGGCCCGTTACGCCCTATCCGAATTTGGCCCAGGAGCGTCATCTGGGCCATCCAATATGATTCCAGTCCGTTTTCACTTCTGGCCCATGTATGGCCCATGATGTCTTTTGGCCCATATGAGGCCCTATGTAACTCTTGGCCTATTAATGGCCCATGGTGAAACTGGCCCGTAATGAATAGTGTATCACTTTACACCCATTAACGGCCCGTGGTGAAACTCGCCCGTAATGAACAGTGTATCAATTTATACCCATTAACGGCTCGTTATTCCATTGGGCTGTTTCCAGCCCATGTTATCTTTCAGCCTTCTCAGAGCCCATTTATTCTTGGGCCCATTTCCAGCATTCGTTTACTTACGGCCCGTTACTATCATTTTCTGCTTGTGGGCCAAATTCAGCCCATGGTTACAGTCGGCCTGTTTGTGGTCCGTTAATACGTTGGGCCGTTTTCATAGCGTCATCAAATACGGCCTATTAATGATGGCATGTTATGGTCGGCCCATGGACGGACGATTCCAACTCTAGCCTGTTTACGGCCATATTGTGGCATGTTATTGGCCCATGTTTGGCCAATCGATCATACTGCCCGTATAAGGCCCATTGATGATACGGCCCGTAGAAGGCCCATTGGTTCTACGGCCCGTAGAAGGACCATTGTTTCTATGGCCCGTAGAAGGCCCACTGTTTCTACGGCCCGTAGAAGGCCCACTGTTTCTACGGCCCGTAGGAGGCCCAGTGTCACTACAGTAAATATTAGCCCATGGTTATTGTGGCCTAGTTTTAAAAAATAGGTTATTGCAGCCACTAGCAAACCGCGGAAAAAGAACTGCTATGACTACAAGCAAACAAATAAACAAGACAACAAGGAAATAAACAAGCAAGCAACTTATGCTAGGCTATCACAGATATCACACATATTACATCTACTGGGCATCAAAGTTCGCCACTAGTGCAAATAAACGCGCCGACAAAAGAATATACAAAACTGAGAGCACTTCATAAGGCACTAGGCCTGGCCAGGTCAGGCCCCCCAAACAGCTCAAGAAGCTGAGCAAACCTCATTGTGTCAACGGTAGATGCATCAACACTAGATTTAAGGCATGATGGTGCGCACGGCAGTCCTCTGACATGTTCATTGCATCTTTGACTTCAAGTCGGAGCTGAGCTAAAGCAAGCCTTTCCGCTTTAAGTTGACACTGAAGAAGTCGAACTCATTGAGCCAGCGACTATATAGAGGTTGTCTCACACCTGCTGGTGAGTAGCTTCAACTCACTGTCTTCATCAAGATAGGACCTTGGGGTCATCTCGTTGTCCTCAAGATGGTTTGGTTCACTATCTTCCCTAAAGTTCTGCCTGGCGTAAGAGATACGACTCTGAAAGAGAAACAAGGAGACACGTAACAGATTTCACAATTATATAAGCAAATAAATGGATCTGTTATGCATAAGGAACATGTTTTTACAACTACAATTTGAAACTGGTAGTTGTTGCAAACATCCAATCAGATGTAAACAGCAAAGCAAACAGCAGTGGAGGAAATGATGCCTATCCAAATCTATACTAGAACAAAGTTTGAAGGCTTGAGAAGGATGAACTTACATTACATATTAACACGGGCTGGACAAAGCCCTTCTCCATGTTTATGGAAGGATAATTCAATAAATTCCCCAAAGAAAATTATTTATAAGCGTTGCCGCAAAGAGTAAATATAGATCAAATAATATTGGAAGAAATAGAGGATAATGAAGCTCAGGTGTAGACTGATGATACATAATCAAATAGCAATTAATTAAGTATAACATTACAAGGCAAAAGGGAGAGAGGTACTGACAAGAGCAATGCAGAGCCCATTATTGTTTTGAGATCGTATGATCCTTTGAGCAAGGAGATTCATCTAAAATTAGTTTTCATACAAGAGAGAAGGTAAGGCACAAGAAGAAATTTAGGAGTTCAATTTTTGAATTGATATCATAGACAGTACCTGACGCTGGGCTCCCAGCAGTTCTAATAGGGGTTTGGCCACTGGAGTAGGGGTAAAGTGTGGTACAGTTGGGCCTGTGTTTTCTGTGGCTGCTGATCTATCTAATTTAACAGGTATCACTACCTTTTCCAAATACCTAGTTTGTACTCCTTGAGGATCTGCACTCACCCTCTTCCATTTGGACATCTATTACGAAAGAACAACATTTGACTGGAAAAACATAGTGTGACAACACATGGAAAAGGTACAGAAAATGGATAGGTATGGCATATACTCATATATGATTCTTAAACTAAGCAGATGGTATAACAAAGTGGAAGTAATGCAAGAGGTTAGATGCAAAATATGTGCGACCAATACAACTTTGCAAAGTTAGAGCAAGCACCTTGATGGGTGAATAAGATAGGCCATCCTCCACCATGCCAAGTTTGTTAGCCAGTGGATCGTTCCGCAATATTCTTCTCGTGCGCCCATTCTCATATTCATTTTGATAATGTTCAATATCTGACATGCATGAAAACATAAAAACAAGTGAGATTTTCTTTGTAATGCAGAAGTGATTCTAATCCAATTTTGCCTCCCTGTAAACCCCTTTGTGCTATCTCTGCAATTCTTTTAAAAGATGCCATGCATGCTGTAATTTGTTGTGTGCATTAATATAATGTGGCCTACTACTCAAAATATGAGAGCTCCAGAAGTGATGACACTTCGCAGATGACAGCTTCAACATATAGTAAAGAAGAACAAGTCGACCTGACCTGACAGATTCAAAATATACTAAGGGAGAACAACTCGACCTAACCAGTCGACTGCAAGAGAAGAGTATCATCTTAAAGAAGAGCAGAAGAGCAAGCAGATTGAAGATATTACAAGTCTTTCAATACAATGTCGGTTGGCCACCCATGATGAACCAGAGCGCACAGAGAAATACTATTCTTTCCGGTCTCTCCATATGTGGCTCACATGCATTTCGAAACTAAAGTAGGAACATTTAGCTAACCAATTAAACATCTCTCAGTTTTACTAATATAGCAATAATATCAGATATGAATTTGTACAACTAAGCTTGTTTAGCTCGATGAGTGGAGCAGTGCTATTACGACACGAACCATGTAGGCTGATTGTGGTCATCATAAAATGGGGAAAACATAAGCATGATGAGTACAATGTTGACCGTGGCAGTGGGATGGTAGACCTGAAGCTGCAAACCGCGCAAAGGGTAGTTAGCAACCGATGTTTGCATTGAAATAACAACTAAGATTTCGTTTGGACAAGAAAGTACGGTCAACAAGTGACAAAGAAATGCAATTATGCTGTCTCTCTATATGTCGCGACATGCATTTCGAAACTCAAGTGGGACCTTTAGCTAACCAATTAAATGTGTCGGTTAACTAATATCAGTATCATATCACAATCATATTTGAACAAGTAAGCTTTCGAATTCTGAGTGCGTGTTGTTTAGCTTGAAGGCTGGAGTAATGCTAGTACGACACAAAGCACCTACACAGATCATAGTATAGTAGATAAAAGGGGAAAACCCTAAGCATCAAGAGAAAAATCAGGAAAGTGGAACTAGCTGGACCAGTGGGTGGCGCACATGCTTTTCGAAACGAATATAGGAACATTAGGTGACCAATTATACGTTCTCTGTTTTAGTGATATGAGCATCATATCATATTCGTATTTCAACACGTAAGCTTTGGGTTGAGGTCTTTAGGAGCAGTGCTAGCACGACACGAAGCACCTACGATGATGGTAGTGAATATAAAGGGGGGAAACCATAAGCTTTACGAGTATAGTGCCCGTGCCATGGCGGATCTGAAGGTGCAAACCGGACAAAGCTACTTCGCACCCAATGTTTGCTTTCAACTAGCCACTACGATTTGATACGAACAAGAAAAGTACAGTAAACAAATTACGATCTATTTTGCGGGTGAGATCAATAACTTAAGCACATATGGAAGAGTACCACCTCTCTTGCGACGCCGTGTAGGCCTATGCTGATACGTTGAGGGTGCTACGGGTGCGATGGTTGTCGGCGGCGGGGAAGAAGACTTTAGACGGCAGACGGCCGGGTTGGGGGATATATCCTGTTGCCGTGGATGAGGCGGTCGTAGGAGCGGCAACGGCAAGGTGGACGACGGCGCCGATGAAGTGATAGGAGGCGATGAAAGGATCCTGGTCCAGCACCGTCGATGAGAGACGTCCATCTTTTGCAGTGGACGACGAGGTAGGGGTAGCGGCTCCGGCAAGGTGGAGGATGGGGTGGCGGACGGAGGAGGCTGGCCGCAGTGTGGAGGTTGTCGTGCCACCGACGGTGTATGCATGGGGAAATGCGGGGGAGGGGGATCTCAAACTTTGGGACGCGCTTCTCTGAAATGGGGGAAAGTTACGAACTTATCCCCCGTTTAAAATTTCAGACATCGCGTCGGTTGGGGATAGGACGGTAATCTTGCATCTCTCAAATATTTGCCGGTAACTATTTCAGGCGAGGAGAGGGTGTTTTTCCACCCACGGTTGGCGCCCACGGTGTATGAACGAGGCTGACAGGTAGGGCAGTTGTGTCACGTCTGATGTTAGTTACACATCTGCCCCTATTTAAAATATTAGCCTACATCAATTTCGGACGAGGAGAGTTTGTTTTGCCGCCCACCGTGTATGAATGGGGAAATGGAGGAAGAGACACATCTCTTTCGGACGAGCTTGAATCAAATGTGTTTTGCCGCCCACGTTTGGCGCCCACCGTGTCTGAATTTGCTCAGAGGCCGTCGTGTCACGTCTGATTGAAGTTACTAGTCTACCCCTATCGACGGCAATGTAAATCCGGTCGATAAGGATGTCAAGTGTCAGGGGTAGACAGTAATTTCCATCTCGCAAACACTTGCTTCGGGCAGCCCACAAATTATAGTGGGTGTTTAGCTGCTTCGTTCAAAACTTGGGAGAATTAGCATTCACATTTTCCCTAGGCCCTGGCAAACTAAATTCAAATCCAATTTGTATTCGATTACGAATATCCATAGATAATTATTCTCTTTTGTTATTTATTTCTTCAAAACCACAACAAAGATTTATTCCACCTTTATATATGATTATGATTTAGAAATGCCATGATCTTCGGATTCAGTAGGTTGGATACACTTTGAGTCAAACAGTTATTTCACCCAATACAATATGCTCACACGAAAAACAGTTCACCTTATGTCAATCATAAAAGTATTGAGGATTACCTCGCCTAAAAAATCTGGATCATCACAACACATGGACAACATAGGGGGTCTTGCAACATAATCCATTCAGAGACATGACACAACATGCAAGTACAATAATCTAATGACAATTTCAATTGGTATCTAAAGAAGAACCGGGATTACCTTGGGCTTTAGATAGCAGAAACAACAGGACCTCCTCCGTCTTCAAATCCAACATTCTTACTTCCTCCAATTCTTTGGTTGGTTGCTCGCAGTTAGAAGCAGCATCAGCTAAAAAGAAATTTAAATGGTAAGATGAAACTAGGGATGTAAGTGGCAAATAAACGACATCCGCCAGTCCCATCTAGTTAGTTTTTGCTACCTCCCTAGTTCATTTTCCTCAAAAAACAAAAAACTCTTTTGAACTATCATACCACTAGTGGACTTTAATCAATATTAAACGGGGCCCAGTTGACATCCCTAGTTGAAGGGAGTGTAACACTGCTATATTTAAGTTGCCAAGGCATCTAAGCAGTTGAAATAATCTGAGAAAGCACTTAACAGTGTGGCCTCATATAAACTACAAAGACAATCTTGTGATGAAGTTGAGAGGAAAAGTTAAGGACTCAAATGAAATAGGCATGCATTTCTTTACGATAGTACAACAGGCACTGCTGAAATATTGGCCAACTCAGGTATAGCGTGACAACGAACAAGCATTCGAATCAAGCAATACAACAAAGTAGAAAACTGAACTATTTGTAATTCAGTAGGATTACATGTTGAGGGCACAAGCCAAGAAAGCATCACACTTGCATTACATTTCACATGTACTAAAACACACTGGCTTACCATATGTTGCTGTGAAGCCTCGCTGCTGTTGCAATGTTCTTTGAAGATATCGTCAGCATCCCGTGGTTGCAAATCTAGTTGTTGTAGTTTATTCTGCACCCTCTATTTAGGTAAAATTAATTTTAATCGCATGCACTGGTTTGAATTGATCATCAATGGTTCATCTAAACTAAGGAAAGAAGGGTGTGTGCATAGACAACAATATATATGCTTCCCTCTATTTTTATGCTTGTTCGAGGTGCCATCCCCAAAAGAACAAATATTTTGCTTGATGGGGTTGGCAGCTCCATAATTAATAGAAGCATTAAATTAGTCATGCAACTTGGGAATATCAAGACCACACAAACAAGTAATGAACAGAGGCTCGGAGCAGTGATGTAATAGCTAGCATCAGAAAATGTAGGGTAAAACAAACAAAAAGCAGCGGAACCACATGCTAGTTTGCTGATGTGTAATTAAGCATAGAGAACATTAAGCAGTCTGATGGAACCAATAGGTGGCATCAAAACAAAACTAAAGCATATTAACTATATGTGCACTGGTATGTAATATAGCACATGTAACATGTTCACTGGCAGTAGTATGGCCGTACAGGTGCAAGCAGAATAACGCATCTCATGAAAAACTGAATGATTCCCTGAAGAAATTCAAAGGTGCGGTGCTTATGCTAGGAAAGTGAACGTAGGCGCCGGCAGTTAGATAATAGTACCTGATTCTCGGCGGCGTATGGGAATCATTGTCATACTTGATAGCTAAGGATCGTCGATGGTGCTTGTGTTGCGGTTGAGTTTGGGTCGGCTATCACCGTCGCTGAAGCGACTCCGGTGCTACGGTTGCGGCGCCTGTCGACATACAAGAAAGCTCATCTGTGGTAAGTGAACAGTTGTACGATAAAGAGAAAAAAACGAAGGAATGCAAATCGAAATAACCTGATGATGCTGCGGGGTCGGTAAAGCAGGGCCGGTGGAGTTGAATATGGCGTCCGTGGAGCGGGTCTTGTGTAGTGGACGAAGGCTTCGGCGGGCGCGTTGTATAGTGCTTTGGATGAGGTGGATCTGTTGCGGCAGATGAGGGATTGTATGAAGGGCCAGCGAAGGGGCGGACGAGGGAGTCAGTGAAGTGCCTACACTGTGGTGGACGAGGGCGCCAGTTAAGCAGATCCGGTGTGGTGGACCATGATGGCGGTCAAGGAGATCTGGAGCGGTGGACAAGCCAGTCGCTGAAGCGGCTCCAGTGAAGTGGTGAGTTGGCAGTTGGGGGTTCCAAGGTGCGGAAGGTAGATCCGGCAGGGTGTGAGGTCCACCACTGCGGCGGACGACTAGATTCGGTGGCTTGCCGTGGTTGGTGGGGGGGTCAGGGAGGGGAATGGGAGGGGCTTGCTACGTCTTGAGCTTGCGTTGGTTTTCCTCGAAGAGGAGAGGGTGATGCAGCAATAGTAGCGCAAGTATTTCCCTCAGTTTTTGAGAACCAATGTATCAATCTGGTAGGAGGCTCCTCAACAAGTCCCACGAACCTACACAAACAAACAAAGAACTCGCACCAACGCGACAAAGGGGTTGTCAATCCCTTCACGGCCACTTGCGAAAGTGAGATCTAATAGAGATAGTATGATAAGATAAATATATTTTTGGTATTTTATAATATAGATGCAGAAAATAAAGATGCAAATAAAAGTAGATTGAAAGCAAATATGATAAGAGATAGACCCGGGGGCCATAGGTTTCACTAGAGGCTTCTCTCAAGAGCATAAGTATTATGGTGGGTGAACAAATTACTGTCGAGCAATTGATAGAAAAGCGAATAATTATGACGTTATCTAGGCATGATCATGTATATAGGCATCACGTCCATAACAAGTAGATCGACAACTGCCTGCATCTACTACTATTACTCCACACATCGACCGCTATCCAGCATGCATCTAGAGTATTAAGTTCATAAGAACAGAGTAACACATTAAGCAAGATGGCATGATGTAGAGGGATAAACTCAAGCAATATGGTATAAAACCCATCTTTTTATCCTCGATGGCAACAATACAATACGTGTCTTGCAACCCTTTCTGTCACTGGGTAAGAACAAAGCAAGATTGAACCCAAAGCTAGGAACTTTTCCCATGGCATGAAAGATCAATCTAGTAGGCCAAACCAAACCGATAATTCAAAGAGACTTGCAAAGATAACTCAATCATATAAAAGAATTCAGAGAAGATTCAATTATTATACATAGATAAATCTGATCATAAACCCACAATTCATCAGATCTCGACAAACACACCGCAAAAAGAGATTGCATCGAATAGTTCTCCACAAGAGAGGGGGAGAACATTGTATTGAGATCCAAAAAGAGACAAGAAGCCATCTAGCTAATAACTATGGAACCGTAGGTCTGTGGTAAACTACTCACAACTCATCGGAGAGGCAAGGGTGTTGATGTAGAAGCCCTCCATGGTCGATTCCCCCTCCGGCAGAGTGCCGACAAAGGCTCCAAGATGGGATCTCATGGATAGAGAAGGTTACGGTGGTGGAAATTGTGTTTCGTCCTGCCCCTGGATGTTTTCGGGGTACGTAGGCTTATATAGGAGGAAGAAGTACGTCGGTGGACGCCCAAAGGGCCCACGAGACAGGGCGGCACACCCTACAGGGGGGCGCCCTCCTATCTCGTGGGAGCCTCGGCTGCTTCTTGACTTGCACTCCAAGTCCTCTGGATCACGTTCGTTCCAAAAATCACGCTCCCGAAGGTTTCATTCAGTTTGGACTCCGTTTGATATTCCTTTTCTTCGAAATACTGAAATAGGCAAAAAAACAGCAATACGTGTTGGGCCTTCGGTTAGTAGGTTAGTCCCAAAAATGATATACATGTGTAAAATAAAGCCCATAAACATTCAAAAGGGGTAATATAATAGCATGGAACAATCAAAAATTATAGATACGTTGGAGACGTATCAAGCATCCCCAAGCTTAATTCCTCTCGTCCTCGAGTAGGTAAATGATAAAAAAGAAAATTTTGATGTGGAATGCTACCTAGCATAATTCTCAATGTAATTTTCTTTAATGTGGCATGAATGTTCAGATCCAAATGATTCAAGATAAAAGCTTATAAAACATAAAAATAATAATGCTTCAAAGCATACTAACAAATAATCATGTACTATAAAAATAGCATAGCGAAAGAAAGCTTATCCCTACAAAATCATATAGTTAGGCCATGCTTCTTTTTCATTACACAAAATACTCCCAACATGTACACCCCCGATGACGAGCCGAAAAATTGGTTCATACTTTTTAACGCGCTTCAGCTTTTTTCAACTCTTACGCAATACATGAGCGTAAGCCGTGGACATAGCACTATGGTGGTAAATGGTGGTGCTTGTAAGGACAAAAAGTGGGAGAAGATAGTCTAACATCAACTAGGCGTATCAACGGGCTATGGAGATGCCCATCAATATATATCAATGTGAGTGAGTAGGGATTGCCATGCAACGGATGCAGTAGAGCTATAAATATATGAAAGCTCAACAAAAGAAACTAAGTGGGTGTGCATCCAACTTTCTTGCTCACGAAGACCTAGGTCACTTTGAGGAAGCCCATCATTGATACAAGCCAAGTTCTATAATGAAAAATTCCCACTAGCATATGAAAGTGACAACATATGAGACTCTCTATCATGAAGATCATTGTGCTATTTTCGAAGCACAAGTGTGGAAAAAGAGATAGTAGCAATTGTCCCTTCTCTCCTTTTCTCTCTTTCTATTTCTCTTTTTTTTTCTTTTTTTTCTTCTTCTTTTTTTTGTTTTTCCTTTTTGGTGGGCTTATTTGGCCTCTTTTATTTTTATAAAGTCTGAAGTCTCATCCCGACTTGTGGGGGAATCATAGTCTTCATCATCCTTTCCTCACTAGGACAATGCTCTAATAATGAAGATCATCACACTTTTATGGATTTACAACTCAAGAATTACAACTCAAAGCTAGAACAAGATATGACTCTATGTGAATGCCTCCGGCGGTGTACCGGGGTATGCAATGAATCAAGAGCAACATGTATGAAAATTATGAAGGTGGCTTTGCCACAAATACGATTTCAACTACATGATCATGCAAAGAGCAATATGACAACGATGAAACGTGTCATAGTAAACTAAACGGTGGAAAGTTGCATGGAAATATATCTCGGAACGGCTATGGAAATGCCATAATAGGTAGGTATGGTGGCTGTTTTGAGGAAGGTAAATAATGGGTTCAATACCGGCGAGAGTTGCGCGGCAATAAG
Organism: Triticum aestivum; assembly: GCF_018294505.1. Classification (NCBI taxonomy): domain Eukaryota; kingdom Viridiplantae; phylum Streptophyta; class Magnoliopsida; order Poales; family Poaceae; genus Triticum; species Triticum aestivum. The sequence goes on from NC_057798.1 coordinate 485,029,414, forward strand.
AAAAGCTAGCAAAGTGGAAGGATGAGTGTGCGTATATCCATGGACTCACATTAGTCATAAAGAACTCATATACTTATTGCAAAAGTCTACTTAGCCCTCGAAGCAAAGTACTACTACGCATGCCCCAAGAGGGATAGATTGGTAGGAAAAAATTCCATCGCTCGTCCCCGACTGCCACTCATAAGGAAGACACTCAAAAGAGCACCTCATGCAACAAATTTGTCACACAACTTTTACCATACGTGCATGCTACGGGACTTGCCAACTTCAACAAAAGTATTTATCAATTTCATAATTATCCACTAGCATGACCCTAACTTTACTACCTTTATATCTCAAAACAATTATCAAGCAACAAGTTGATCATAGCATCCAATTCAATTTCTATGATAGTTTTTATTATACCCAACTTGGATACTCATCATTCTAGGAACAAATTTGTAACTAAAGCAAATACCATGCTGTTCTAAAAGACTCTCAAAATAATTTAAGTGAAGCATGAGAGACTAGCAATTTCTCCAAAATTAAGACACCACCGTGCTCTAAAAGATATAAGTGAAGTAATAGAGCAAAAACAATCAAGCTCAAAAGATATAAGTGAAGCACATAGAGTATTCTAGCTAATTCTAATAAAATGGGCTTCTCCAAAAAGGTGTGTACATCAAGGATGATTGTGGTAAACTAAAACTCAAAGACTAATATAACACACGACGCTCCAACCAAAACACATATCATGTGGTGAATAAAAATATAGCTCCAAGTAAAGTTACCAATGAACAAAGACGAAAGAAGGGATGCCTTCCCGGGGCATCCCCAAGCTTAGGCTTTTGGCTATCCTTTAATATCTTGGGGTGCCTTGGGCATCCCCAAGCTTAGGCTCTTGGCACCCTTTATTCCATAGTCCATAAAAGCTTTACCCAAAACTTGAAAACTTCACAACACAAAACTCAACAGGAAATCTTATAAGCTCTGTTAGTGAAAGAAAACAAAACCACTACATAAGGTACTGTAATGAACTCATTCTTTATTTATTTTGGTGTTAAACCTACTGTATTCCAACTTCTCTGTGGTTTATAAACTATTTTACTAGCCATAGATGCATCAAATAAGCAAACAACACACAAAAAACAGAATCTGTCAAAAACAGAACAGTCTGTAGCAATCTGTAACTAACGCACACTTCTGGAACTTTAAAAATCCTACCAAAATAGGGAGTACTGGAAAATTTGTTTATTGATCAGCAGCAAAAAGAATCAATGCAAACGCTCGTTTCTGTGATTTATTGAATTTTTTCTCGTGAGCGCAAAGTTTCTGTTTTTCAGCAGAATCAAATCAACTATCATCATAGTTTATCCTATAGGTTCTACTTGGCACAAACACTAATTCAAAGCTAAAAACACATCTAAACAGAAAGTAGAAACAAAATTTAACACTAAACAGGAACAAAAACAAAGAACACAAAGAAAATTGGGTTGCCTCCCAACTAGCGCTATCGTTTAACGCCCCTAGCTAGGCATAAAAGCAAGGATAGATCTAAGTAGTGCCATCTTTGGCTCTTGTCTTTTTAATGGGATTATGCTCGGATCCGGGAGGCTCCTTGCGTTTCCCTTCATACTCGGAGATCTTTTGATCTAAGGCATCCAACCGCTTATTGAAAAGTGTAATCAAGTTATTCATGCCGTTGATATTCCCACCAATATTCTTAAGTGGTTCAACAAATTTTCGCAATTCACAAAGTTTCTCTAAAATTTGGGTTCCCTCATGAGAGAAGGGTGATCTCACTTGTAGAGGAAGTACTCCCACTAACCCCTCTATAATTTCATAAGAGATCCTAGGATCAACTTTGATAAAACACCCTTTTGCAGCAAAATCAAGGAGTTGTCTATGGGGCCCTCCTTGGTCGATGTAGAAGCCCTCCTTGGTCCTCCTTGGTCGATTCCCCCTCCGGCAGAGTGCCGACGAAGGCTCCAAGATGGGATCTCGCGGATACAGAAGGTTACGGTGGTGGAAATTGTGTTTCGTCCTGCCTCTGGATGTTTTTGGGGTACGTAGGCTTATATAGGAGGAAGAAGTATGTCAGTGGCCGCCCGAGGGGCCCACGAGACAGGGGGCTTGCCCTACAGGGTGGGCGCGCCCTCCTATCTCGTGGGAGCCTCGGCTGCTTCTTGACTTGCACTCCAAGTCCTCTGGATCATGTTTGTTCCAAAAATCACGCTCCCGAAGGTTTCATTCCGTTTGGACTCCGTTTGATATTCCTTTTCTTCGAAATACTGAAATAGGCAAAAAACAGCAATACGGGCTGGGCCTCCGGTTAGTAGGTTAGTCCCAAAAATGATATAAATATGTAAAGTAAAGCCCATAAACATCCAAAAGGGGTAATATAATAGCATGGAACAATCAAAAATTATAGATACATTGGAGACGTATCAGGGCTCTGGCAAGAATGTTGGGGGCAAAGAGGGGAAACAATGGAGTTACCAAAGCAGCCCTTTTTGGTTCATGTGGCAGGAGTAAAATAGGAATATCGCAGTGCTAAACTTTCGGGCGCATGATATTTCGATGTGAGCAGAAAGTTTGAAAGCTTTTGGCGCCTAAAATTATAAGTATTTTGCTCTCGTACGACCGGCTATGATATCATGGCCGGCAATTTGTTTGTTTTGCACCCAAGAAAATTTGCAAGTTTTTTAAAATAAATGTCTCCAACTCGAAACTTAGATTGTCCATTCAATTCAAATATGGTTCATTGAGCTACTTCAAGCAAATACCATCATACGGTCCAATTCAAATGAAATTCCAAATGTGTTTATCCTAAATATGAAGACAAAAGCAAAAATGTGTATGTGTATGAATAAAGTGGATGATTATAAAGTTTGAACATGCCCGTATGTGTATATCTCTAGGTTTGATATATGAATTTGAAATCATGAAATCCCGTCTTAAAAAATGTACCTCTGTTTAAATGAATTACAAAAGCTAATGATGGAGTCGAATTCCAAAATTCCAATCTTTGGTTTGTAATTCTGGTACATCAAGGTATATCACGCATGTTCAAAAGTATCGTTATCTCATAGTACAAACTGTGAAACAAATTGATCAACCATGAGTGCACAATATCTCAATTACGCTAAAGTCCCTCAAATATAGACACCTCACTCTTTATCTGAAGTCAACCCCCCACCACCACCACCACACACACACACACATAGAGAAGTCATTCTCTCCCACAAACACCAACACACGAGCACATTAACACCCCTCTCTCTTCTAAAGTCCGGACCCCAACATAGGTATCTATCACTTCGTCTCTTGGGCATGCACACATCTCTTCCCTCACTCTCTAGGTCTCCTGCTATCTCTCTTACCCAAGCACACGCACTATGTAGAGTGTATATTTCCCATACCCACAAAACGTTGCCCCCAAACATCTATCTCCCTAGTTATGTGGTTCTCGCACACTCACCTCACACACCACCCCCAGTGCAAACAAGCACACTTTGTCTCCTTGTGCACCACTCTCCTCTTTCTATCTCTCCCACATGCGGACCTGCCCCAGCTCCTTCCCTGTATACATATATGTCGTGACTCTTTTCATAGCTCCCTAATGTATAATCATTCTCGATTTTGCATATTGTTCTCTACACCATCTATTCTAGATCTCTCATGAAGTCCCTATCACACACACGATGACTCGCTTCCCTTGCGTCTCCATTCATAGGCCAATTTCGGACAACATCAACATTGTCTCCCTATCTATTCGCCATTTATGGACACAAACGACCCCTCTCGCCCCCTCTCTTCCTCTCTATCTCTCTCTGTCGCTAGCTCTCTCTTTCTCTCGCTCTCACACCCCTCTCCTACACACACACTCAATGTCTCTTCCAAATAGTCTGCTCCCCCCGCCCGCACCCGTGCTATCCCGCTACTACACATGTCACACCATTCCCCCTTCCCTTATACTAGGTTTACATCATCAGTGGTCTCTCTACTCCACATACACTCTCTCCCTCTCACACACAAACGCGTGCACAAACACACACAGACACGCACAAACACCCATTTATCTAGATCCTCATCTCTCCCCATGTCCGCATGTGTATCTCACACACTCACTCTCTAATTATGTATATGTGTCTCCATGTTACACAACACAAAGCCCCATGTACATGTCTCTCTCTATCCTCCACACACATAGACACAAAGAATTTGTTATCATTGCCTCAGTCTCTAACATATCACACACGCACACTGTCTCTCTCTCTCGCAAACACGCTCAACAAGGGTTTCCCCGTGAATAACTTACCATCTATTCATCCATAGTCGTGGCAGTACGGCAAACACGAGACATGAAAAAGAATAAATCTACACGTGCTTAGACCACCTAGTATGACTACTAGGACTAGACCAAGCCAAAAAGTGCGCCGCCGTCACCCCCTCCTTGTCGGCAACGGGAAAACCTTTGTTTGACACAGTCGAGAAGCCATTGTGCTAAGGCCCCACATGCCGCGGCGTTGATTATAATGTAGATGCTAGTTTACGGAAGCAAGTATCGATAATACGTTTTTATCTCCATACTTATATTTCTTCTCTTATAAAAAACCGAGTTGGTGATGATGGTACGTGTGCCATCTTGCAATATAGACCGTCCGATCTATATCTGACGGATGGAAATTAAACTAAAAGATACCCGCACCCCTCTCCACATTTGCAGACAAGGCCTTCCCTCGTTCATCCTTATCTCCAACAAACCTCATTGTTGAGCAATTAAGAAAGGAAGCCTCTGGAACAAATTGGGCTAGTGGCCGCTGCCGGCGTCGTCAATCCCCATGCCTCTGCTCAGTCCCCCACCAACCACCACCACACCCCACTCCTCCTCACCTTATCTCATATTTCTCGAGATATCATTAGTTTTTACACATGGGATTACTCCCGCAAGGGTCAATCACAACAAGTGTTTTATAAAAAAATGCATCTTGACGTTCCATGCAATGCACGGATCTTGCTAGTACTCCTAAACAAGACTAAGTTGGTGATGATGGTGTGTCTGCCATCCGTTGTTTCTGACCATTAGATCTACATCTAACGATCGTGAGGTAAGTTGTTGCCTTTTCTCACCAACATCCCACTTGTCCACCAATTTGCAGAAAAACCCATAATTAGTATCTTAAAATCAACCACATCCCTCCCTGGCCTCACCAAAACAGCCCAAGGAATATATTCTAATTAAAACATAATATATCTCGAGTGACATATGTATATCAAAATTAGTGTGTTTGGTACCAAGTTTGTGAATAAGTATTATTCTAATTATGATTCATTGCAACAGACATGAACATTGCTAGTATTTCCAACCATGCATTTTTCCCAAGTATTCCATAGTTTCGAGTTTTCCATCAAGATATTAGTCACTCATGGTTGATATTTACTTTCAATCATGTACACATATGCACTATGTAACTAGCCTAGCTTATTGGCTTCCAAAGCTTAACTTTCACTCCTACTTACAATATGTAGAGTATTTAACAAAAAACTACCACTTTCTACCAGCCCTAGGAAGAATCTATTGTACAAAAAATAGCAAATACATACCCAAAATTTCTTAATCCACGCCAAAAACTACTACCTAGTACTCCTACCAATTAGGTTTGTTTAAACCCATTTATGGCAGGGTTGGCCCACACGTCTGTGCTGACGAGGCAGCTTAAACCAACACATTTTGTTTCACCGTTGACACGAGGGACCCACATCTGACCTTCTATCCTGTTATTCCCCCTCAAATCATTATTTTTCCTGAACATTACTTCAAACAGTACTAATGCGTGTTCGTCGGTGGCGCCGGTGATGAACGAGTTGGCCGCCGCTCCGCCGAACGGGCCGGATGCCACGCTGGCCTCCGCACGGGTTAGCAGGCTGGCCCGAGCGTGACTCACGAGCGAGCAAGCCGCCGCGCTGGCCTTCGCTCGAGCCAGAATGCTGGCCTTAGCGCGGCGCGCGCGAGCAAGCCGCCGCGCTGCCGTGCCAATCTAGCTAGCAAACTTTGCACACAAGCAGCTGGACGGAGCTATCTTGGCTAGCTAGCGGCCGCGAGCGCCAGACGGAGCTGGCAACCGGGCTGCCGCAACATGGGCTCCGCATCGCCGGCGGTTTTGACCTCGCCTTCTACCGACGGCGGTAGCTACGTCCCATGGCCGAGGAAGACTAGGTGGACGGGTCGGAGGTAGGAGGTCACTCGAGGATTTTTGTTGGTAAGAGCATGTACAATGGTTGATAAGGTAGTCTTATCTTAAGTCTTCCATGTATGCAAGTGGTACTAGTTTCTTGGCATTTTAGTGGTTTCTTGCATTATAGGGGTTTCTTGTAAGGAACAATGTACGTACTACTAGCGACAATAGGCGATTCTAGGTTGCGTTGTACTCCAACGAGTACTACTAATGGTCGCTGGAGTGTATACCGCGTTTTGTGGGTTCGATCCCAGCCGAACGCACGTCAGCCTTTTTTTTAAATAGTACTACTACACTTTGCTGCGAGCCAATATTTTACACGGGTAGTTTGAGTTTTGAAGTCAAACGGATGTGCGGCCCCACAATCTGGGTGCACTGGATATCCTAGCCACGTGAACGGGTTTTCCTTCCCAGCAGGCTCGCGTGCTCGCCCTAGCCGCACCTTGCTTGCAGCTTCCTCATCAGCAAGTAGCATATTTAAACTAGCGCCTCCCAATTAAGCCCGAGGAGCCGGAAAAGCCTGGCGGGGCATTGGGAACTGCGCAATATGGCTCTGCACGTAAAGTGCTCTACTACTACTCTGTAGCTTCTGGCGTTGCACGCATGGACTTCACTCCATTATCGGCTCTACTATAAAAGAAATTCCTATTGACGTGTTTTTTTTGAAACGGAGGCAAAAGCTTTGCTTCATCTCTTCATAAAGAAGGAACTACTAACAAAGTTCGATGAGATCCATTACACCTCCACAAATGGAAGCGAAAAGCCTAGTCTCGTTGTATCAAATAACTCAAATGTTCTGCCCTCGCAGTAACCGTCGCTGATAAACAGGCTGCTAGTGTGTGTGAGAGAGGAGCGGCTAAGTAGGCCAGCTACGTGAGAGGAGCGGCTGAATAGAGCATCGAGAGTACCCACTAGGCCACTATGCAGGTGTACTTTCCCTGCATTAATAGTACAGTGATGGTTCTTGAGAACAGTAGTACCCTCCACTTCCAACTGTAACTCCTTGGCCCTGAGATTCAAGAGTTCAAAACTGGTGCACTATACTAGAACCACTACAGGAATCAGCTACTTTTCCATCAGCCACGGCGGACGGCAAAGGCACGGATGGAGGACGGCAAAAGTCTTTGCCGTCCGCCGCGGACGGCAAAAGTGGACGGCAATGTACGGGACGGCAAAGAGCTACATTGTCGTCCGCTTCGAGCGGCTGACGACAAAGGGTCCTTTGCCATCAGCTGCTGACGGCAAAGAATACTGACGGCAATAATTGCGCTGTTACTTCGTTAGGTGGTTAACGGCAAGCCTTTGCCGTTGGCCGCTGACGGCAAACATCGGAAGGCCTTTGCCGTCCGCCGCTGTAGGCAAAGTTTTTTTTCTCTTTGCCGTCAGCCACTGTTGGCAAACTAACCAAATAGGTCAGCCTCCCAGGAAGCACAGTTGCCTGCCATGTGGCCTCTTTGCCCTCCGCTGTGATGGCAAAGAGACCTTTGCCGTCGGCGGCTGACGGCAAAGAGCCTGCATATTGGCTCTTTTTCTGTTTTTCTAAATCCAACAATTTTCACAGCAAATATATATGACATATATAGATATATTTCACAGAGCTATTTAACAGCACATAAGTTTCATTGTACATACATATATAGTTCCATCCACTCATACATAGCAAGTTCCATCAAGATAGCAAAGTTGCACATACATATTACAATGCAAAGTGTCATCAAGATAGCAAGTTCCATCGTAGCAAGCTAGAAGAATACTAGAAGAGAATGAAATTAAAAACAAGCACTCCATCATAGCAAGCTAGCTTCTGAGAAGTGAATGAAATCTGCAAAATGGCAAATAAGAAAGTTAGGAAAAGGTGACTAGAAGAAGAAGACTAGAAGAGGAAGCACGCCATCGTTTGTGAGGTAACTTAGGTGAAATGGATCGTTTATGAGCTAACTTAGGTAAAATGCATCATTTTATAGCTAATGTAGGTAAAATGGATCGTTTATGAGCTAACTAAGCTAATTATGCCGTTTTTTACATAAGTAAGGTAAGTACATGTCATTATTGAGCAAACCTAGTTAACTAAGCATATTATAACTAAATTAGGTCATTTTGGAGGAAACAAAGCTAAGTATAGATCGTTTTAGAGCTAACTTAGGTAAAATGGCTGGTTTTGGAGGTCAGTAAGCTTATTAAGTCATTTTGCAGGAAAAGAAGCTACGTCTAGGTCATTAAGGTAAGCATATTGGATGAAATAAAGCTAAGTCTAGGTCTTTATGCATTTGTTAAGCAAAAAACTAGAGAAACTTACCTTGATCATGGAGGTGTGGGAGCAGGCTGGCTCAGGCCAGTAGCTGGAGAAGGATCGTGTGATGCTTGTGTGGAGTAACGTTGCACCAAAGATCATTTCCAATGTTTCGTTAGCATGATGACACTCAAATGTTAAGACTAGCAAGTAACGTCCATTCAAATTAAACTCACCGTGGTCTCAGGAGCAATCTCTGGATCAATGGCTATGGAGCCACGGGACCTCCCGCCACTAGATATCATCACCTACTCTGGATTGGAGGGGATCTGGCTCGGGTTAAACTCCTCCCCTTTCCTCGCCTTCCCCTTGACTTGCTTGTAAGAGGCAGTGTGGGCCATGGCATACAGGTCGTACCCCTCTGGCACCTCATCCGTCTTATTGTAGCATGCCTGAAAGAGAGAAACTAAGTAAATTAGTAATTAAAGGGCTCAAGCTAGCATGATGAATGAATTGCATTAATAATGTACCAAAAAGTGCCTCGGCGATATTCTTCTCAGTGTGCATCACGTCGATGTTGTGTGGGCAAAGGAGGTCTTTGAAGTAAGGCAGATCCCATAAGCATGTTTTGTGAGTCCAGGCGTGCTCAGAATTATACCCCTTGAAGTACCCTAGACGCTCTGGATCTAGCTCGAGAGCGTTTAACTGATCCAGGGTCTATTGGCCTGTCAACGCAGGTGGTGCAGAGTTTTTTACAACTCTACCTCTGATGAAGTTCTTCTTCGCTTTCCTGAACTTATGGCGAGGATCCAGGAACTGTCTATGCATGTCAAAGCAAGAAAACTTGTGACCGGCCTGAAGCCAACGAAACTCAAGAGCTCCCTTGCATGTGGGGCACGGGAACCTTCCATGCACACACCAGCCAACGAATAGTGCATACGCCGGCAAGTCATGCGTCACGTACATGTACCAGACACGCATTATGAAGTTTCGTTTGCTATAGGCGTCGTATGTCTTGAACCCATTATCCCAGGCTTCTTGCAATTTGTCCTTAAGCGGCTGCATGTACACATTCATATTTTTCCCTGGATAGTTGGGCCCTGGAATTATAAACGTCAGGAAAATGTTCTTTCTTTGCATAATCTGTCCGGGGGGGAGATTGAGTGGAAAGACAAATACGGGCCAACAACTATATTGGGCTGCCATCATACCAAACACACTGAACCCATCGGTGTTGATGCCGACTCGAGGATGCCTCGGATCTGCCGCTTTGTCAGCATGTAATTCATCAAACTTTTTCCATGCAACACCATCCGATGTGTGTACCATCATTAGATTACCATCTGCATCTAGTTCGGTTCTTTTGCCTGTTTTGTGCCATGTCATCTGTCTGGCCGTCTCTTCGACCATGAAAAGACGTTGAAGTCTTGTGTCACACCCTAGCTAGTTATGCATTAGAGTGTTGCATCATGTTTACTCTTTCATCAGAAACTTGAAATGGGGATGACAGAACCCCCAGTCCCCTCTGAAACCAACTAGGGTTACTAAAATAATTTTTCAATGAACCTGAAATGCCCTTCTAAAATGCCCATCATTTTTGCCTTGGTTCAGAACCTCTGCCAAAAGTGGTGCACATTTTTCTAGGCCATCCTAGGGTTTTTGAATTAAATCATAGATATTTGAATTTGGGCATTTAAAATAATATAAAATATTTAAATGCTCAAATATCTCCAAACTAAAATGTTTCATGTTGGAAATAATCCAACTATGGACCAGGAGTAGTTTGGTGATTTTTGGAGTTGCCTAGGTATTTTATTTAATTCAACAAAGTTGCAGATATATTAAATAAAAACAGAAAACAGAAAAATAAATAAAAGGAGTAGACTTACCTGGACCTACCTGCCCAGCCCAGCCGGCCCAGCACTGTGCTGGCCCGTGCCAGCCAGCTGCTTCCCCTTGCCAGAGCAGGCAGGGAGGTGAGCATGGCGCGCCCGAGCTCGCCACGCACCACCCAGCCTCTCTGCATCGCCCTGGTCGCCGTTGCGCCGCGTGGATCGTCTTCTGGTCGTCGCCCCGACCTCGCCGACACCCCATTCACTCTCCCCGGCTCTCCCTCGCTCTCTCTCCCGCCCGACCGAACACCACCGTCGCCGCCGTTCGCCATAGCCACCGTCTCCGACCACCCCTCGCTTCCCCGACTAGCTCAGGAGCTCCGCCTCGACTCCCTCTTCCTCCCCACCGCTCCACAGCTCCCCGGAAGCCCTGCATCGCCGCCACGTCGCCGTTCCCCTCTTCGGGCTCCGACCACCGTCGCCGTCGAATTCGCCGTCTCCAGCGCGTCCCCGAGCCCGCTTCGACGCCCACTGCAACCGCGGTGAGCTACGCCACCGTTTCCCCCTCTCCTTCCCCCTCGTTCCCTCACCGTAGCCTCCTCCCACCACGGCCGAACCTCCGCCGTCGCCGAGCTCGCCGTCGACGCAGCTCCGGTGACCATTTGGTCACCCCGGCGAGTCCAACGAGTTCACAGAACCCCGTAGAGCATCCCTAGCACCTCGTTTTGCTCGACTTCGAGCTCCAGCACCGTTCCCGTGCACGACCGAACCCCGGCGGCCGCAGCCGAGCTCACCGCCGTCGACTCCGGCCACCCCGACCCCAACGGGCTCCGCCAAGAGCTGCGGGTTGTCCTCAGCTCCACTCCGGTGGCCTCCGCGGTCCATTTGGTGGCCGAAACGACCAAAACCACTCTCGCCGCCGCGCTAATGGTCGCCGCCGGCCAGAACTCCGGCGGGCTGACGTGGCTTAGTTAATTAGTCACTAACCCCCCCACCTACTGACGCTGACAAGTGGGCCCAGGGCCTAGTCAAAGCTAACCAGCCCGGGTCAACGCGGGATTAGCCCCTGTGTCACTGACGTGTGGACCCCACACGTCAGGTTTGACCCGAGCCAGCCCTGTTGACCTGCTGATGCCACTGTGACGTCAGGCTGACGCAGTAATTGAATTTCTGGATTTAAATTAAATCAGGAAATTCCAGAATATTAATTAAACTTCAAAAATTCATAACTTTTATTCTGTAACTCCAAATTGGACAAATTATATATGAAAAATGATCAGAAAAATCCAATCTATCCATCTGTACTATTTTCATGCATGATCAAACAAGTTAACTTGATGTTTTAAGCAGAACAAGAAAAGGCACTTTAAAAGGCCATATTTGAATTTGGAATTTGAATCTTTGATTCAAATTTGTTCAAACACTTCTGGCTTTAGTTGCATTAGCCCAACACACTCATATTGCCATGTTTCATGCATGCATCATATTGTTGCACATTGTTTGGTGATGCTTGTGTATCGATGTCCTTTGCGACAGGATCTGTTCCCGAGGAGTACCGTGATTACCCTAACGAAGAACCGTATCCGTGCATCGAACCATCAGGCAAGCAACCAACCATTTGATCATATCGATACAATCCCATGTTCTCGCTCCTGCTCTCTTTTACTGCATTAAGACAACGCGATTCAAACTGCTGTGTGCTACGGTAGTTGAACCCATTTCCTCTGCATGACCTGTCATTGCCACAGTAACTAGATGAAACCCACTAGCATGTGTAGGAGTTGATTGAGCCATATGTATGTGTTGTTCCTACCTTGCTATGCCTGCTATGCTTAGAGTCGTGTCAGGTCTGGTTCATCTGGGTGATGGGCTAGAGTGAAATGATTATGTCGGTAATGAGAGTGGTGTGGTGAACACGATTTGGTAAAGGTATCGATGAGAGGCCATGTAGGAGTACATGGTGGGTTGTTTCATTGAAGCCGACCTTAAGCACTGAGATCTGTATGTGTGATTTAAGATACAGCTACTACCATGCATTGGGCCCTGAAATATGACCCCGCTCGACTTCTTATTCACCCTAGCTCTCTGTCCAGGAGTTGCAAGTAGTTTCTGGTGTTTGTAGCCTACTGGAGGCCGTGGACAGCGCTGACCGTAGGGGTGGGCTGTGATGCGGTAGGTACGTGGCACGGTGTACCGAATACCCGTTAGGTATCTCGGGAACCCTGTTCACATCGTTCGGGGCCGTATGGGAAACCTCGGCCGGACTCCCTGCGGATGGAACCTGAATAGGCGATAAACCTGGACTAGAGGCTTAAGTGTTTAGGTAGGTCGTGGTCTACACCCACGTCGGCTTTCGCTTGAAGTCTGCCGAGCACATGTCGTGTGCAGACGCTAAGTGGTGGAAACATGTATGAAGAAGTACACCCCTGCAGGGTTAACATGATCTATTCGAATAGCCGCGTCCGCGGTAAAGGACTACTTGGTTGCCTATACAGTTCATAGACAAGTAAATGGAAACTACTAAAAGCCTCAAGATAAGTGTGAGTGCCGAGGATGGCTCTTCCGTAGGAAGACGGAGGTGGATCCTCGGTAGTGTATTGAAGTGGTGAGTAGTGGACTCGTGTGCGCAAAACATTTCAAGTTGGAGTATCGTAGGATAGTCTAGCCAAGAGTCAAAGCTGGCTTGCTGCAATAACTCCACCAACCCTTCTTGATACTATGCATGTATGTAGGATCTGATGTAAGTCTTGCTGAGTACCTTTGTACTCATGTTGCTATATCTACATTTTTACAGAAGACGCTGCAACCCCTTCTGATGGGTTCTATGTAGACGTTGACATCAACGAGTAGGCTAAAGACCCAGGTGGTGACCCTGAGCTTGTGATGGACCACGTAGTATAGCTAGGCTTTCCAAGCCTCTTTTATTTTACTAGTTGTCTGTACCCAGACAAGTTACTTCCGCTGTTGGCTTGTATGACTGTATGACTTGTATGTGGGTCGTGAGACCCGTACCTTTGTGTATGTTATGTATGGCTCTCTGAGCCTTAAATAAAGTACTTGTGTCATAGAGTCATGTTGTGATGCTTCGTTGTATTTGCACATATCGAGCATATTGTGTGTATGATTGAAATGCTTGGTATGTGTGGGATCTGACTATCTAGTTGTTTATCTTTAGTAGCCTCTCTTACCGGGAAATGTCTCCTAGTGTTACCGCTGAGCCATGGTAGCTTGCTACTGCTCTGGAACACTTAGGCTGGCCGGCATGTGTCCTTCTTCGTTCCTGTGTCTGTCCCTTCGGGGAAATGTCACGCTTTGAGTACCGGAGTCCTGTTAGCCCGCTACAGCCCGGTTTACCGGAGTCCTGCTAGCCCAGTGCTACAGCCCGGACCCACTTGCTGATGACCGACACGTTCGAAGCTGGGTCATGGATGCCTGTCCCTGTAAGTCTGTGCCACTTTGGGTTTACGACTAGTCATGTCAGCCCGGGCTCTTTATCATATGGATGCTAGCGACACTATCATATACGTGAGCCAAAAGGCGCAAACGGTCCCGGGAAAAGGTAAGACGACACCCGTGGGGATACCGTGCGTGAGGCCGCAAAGTGATATGAGGTGTTACCAGCTAGATCGATGTGACATCGAGTCGGGGTCCTGACAGCGTTGGCATCAGAGCCGGACTGCCTGTAGGTTCTCCAAGCCAAACTGGTCGATGTTGAGTCTAGAAATTCTTTAGTTATATGTAGGGGAATTGTTTGTGGGTTGGAACGTAAGGCTCTTTTTACTCCTTATACCTTATGACTTCTGATCTGAGTCAGTCCATTCTTCTACCGGGGGTTAAGGAATTAGGATCTGTTCTCTCTATCAGGATCACGTGTTACTAATCAGTAGTACCTTATAAGTTTGATGGATACAAGCCTAGTTCAGTTCTACTACCACATTATGTTGTTAGAATGGTTTCAGAACTTGATATGATGATGTTGAGTGTGTACGAAATCCTTTGTCAAATGTCTCAAAATCCTTTTTGAGCATTTACAGCTGTTATGCTGCCGAAATTTTGCTAGAAATTCTAATGCCTTTGCATTATGATTGTGCTTTCAGATGGCCACTCGCGACCTCAATCAAGTGGTTCGCCTGACTCGATGCCTAGATGTACCCGGCCATACTGCTAAGTTGGTCAGGGTAATGACTGAGGCTGGATACCGCTGGTATCCTGAGTACACGGTCGAAGAGCAATTCCGAGACTTTAATCAAAGCCAGTATCTCTGCACTGTCAGGATATTTCCATCTTATCCTGGATCCACCGAGCCTCTTCACTGCTCCTATGGACTCGGGGTTACTATTGAGATGGCTGTGCAGGATGCCGCCTACTCTATGATGACCATTATGCGAGTCAGATCTGGTTATTTCGGGACTCTGACTTCCGGTATATGCCAGGATCACTTCCGGGAGCACAAGGGTATCTCCAGGCTATCTATGCTGACTCCACTCAGGAGGATTCACGGACTCGCACCACTGCTGAGATGCTCGAGGATAAGGACCGTGAAAATCGGGCCTTAAGGTTAGAGCTCTTCAATACCCGTGCTGACCACTGGGCCACTTTGACTCGGTTCGCACCGGCAGTGCAAGCTGGATTCTCAGATATGCGCGATCTCTATCCTGTGAGATCTGCTCTGCCAGACGTGATGGTTTGGCGTGATGTAGGAGGCATCACCCCACCTCGCGGTCCCCGCAGGCCACCGTCTGTTGGTCCAAGACCTCATCCTAGCCCCTATGGTCCACAAGCTCCGCGAGACCGTCTGTTTCCGGATGATCATGTTGAACTTCCAGGCTATGGAGGTGACTTCTACGAGGACTACTACGGATTGGTCTGAGTTAGTAGTAGTATCACTAGTTCGCACTAGCTGTGTCGTCTATCGTCCCGCGTGACTCGTGGGATATGACCTAGTTTGTACTCTTTCCGGAGATGTAGAAAAATAATGTATAGGAGCTTGGAATGCCTCCGATGAGATGTAATCCTCTTTTCACCGTATTAGTACTTTGCTTGGTCTTGTACTAAACCTGTATGGTGTGTATGACGATGGAATAAAGAAGCAGTTTCTGTATCTACCATGTCATACGGATGATCATCTTGCATTCCGAGTTATTCCTTACATTATGTATCCTATGTCGGAATTTTATCATTCTGACTAAATCATTGTCTTGTTACCTAGGATGGTCAACACGCGCGCTAACCCTGCTTCTCAAGAGCAGGCCGAAGGCAGTGAAGCCAGGAATGAAATCTGCCTCATCCTCCTTCACTAGCCGAGGTTATGATGGAAGCTGAGAGAAACAAGCGGGAGACAAACCGTTTGTTGGAGCGTATTGAACAGAATACAGCACACCATCAGAGGGCTAACGTGGTGTCACTCAGTGATTTTATCAAATTGCATCCACCCACGTTCCACCACTCCGTCGAGCCTCTCGACGCTGATGACTGGCTTCGCAGTATCTCTCACAAACTGCGTTCCGCGCTGGTAGCGGAGGCTGACAAGGTCACCTTTGCTGCATATCATCTTGAAGGCCCCGCCAGTCTATGGTGGGAGAATTATGGAGCTATGCGCCCAGCGGGCCATGTCACTACTTGGGCTGAGTTCAGCGAGGCTTTCCGTGAACATCACATTCCGGAGGGTCTCATGGACCGTAAGCGTGAAGAATTTTGCAATTTCACCCAAGGCCGACTTTCTGTGGATGTCTATAGCAGGGAGTTTGGTAATCTCGCCCGATATGCAACTGAGGAAGTGTCTACTGACGCCAAGAAGCAAGCAAGGTTCCGTAAGGGCCTTAGTCCTGAGCTTCGCCGCGACCTCCGTCTGCATGAGTGCACATCCTTTTCGAAACTTGTCAACAAAGCCATCAGTGCTGAAACTGGTCAGACTGACTATGACGCAACACGCAAGCATGGACGTGACACGGGTTCCTCATCCGGTGCTGGTCCTCAGAAGCGCCGCGTGTGGGTACCCAACACCGCCCTGCCACCCAGGTTCACACCGAGGCCATCTTTCCAGGCGCCTCGCCCCGTTCAACAGTCTGCTCCAGCCAAACCCTATGGGGGTCCAACCAATAATGCTCCTCCACGTACCAGTTCCGTGACTTGTTTCAAGTGTGGGGAATCTGGCCACTATATGCGTGAGTGTCCCCAGACCAACCCCAATCAATCTGCTAAAGCTGTTGGCCGTGGCAAGCCGACAGGGAAAGTGTTTCATGCTAAACCGGTCACCGCTTCACGTGGCCATGTCAACTGTATCTCTGCCGAAGAAGCTCAAGAGGACCCCAACGTCGTTCTCGGTACGCTTCTTGTTAACTGCCACCCGGCATCTGTTCTTTTCGATACAGGAGCCTCTCATTCCTTTATATCTGAAAATTATGCTCGTTTGCATAACGTTGCATTCTGTGACTTGCCATCCTCTATGGTAATTCAAACTCCGGGATCCAAATGGCAAACTTCTAGAGTAAGCCATGGAAATGAAATCCAAGTCGACAGACTTGTTTTCCTCGCATCTTTGATAGCCCTTAAATCTTCAGATATTAATATCATTTTGGGTATGGACTGGATGTCAGCTCATCAAGCCAAAATTGATTGCTTCTCTAGGACTGTTCAACTCACCCATCCTTCGGGGAAGATAGTCAATGTCTTGACCCGAATAGCTAAGCGGCAATTATATTCTCTTAACGCCAGCCCTTTGCCAGACCTTGAGGACGTTCCGGTAGTCCGTGACTTCCCGGATGTCTTTCCAGAAGAATTGCCAGGTGTTCCACCTGACAGGGATGTTGAGTTCGTAATAGACCTCATTCCAGGAACCGTTCCGATTGCTAGAAGACCCTATAAGATGGCACCCCTAGAACTAGCCGAGCTTAAGAAACAACTCGATGAATCCTTGAAAAAGGGTTTCATCCGCCCTAGTTCATCTCCGTGGGCTTGCCCCGTCCTATTCGTCAAGAAGAAGGATGGTACGGACCGGATGGTTGTAGATTACCGACCTGTCAATTTGGTCACAATCAAGAACAAATATCCACTTCCCAGGATCAACGATCTGTATGATCAGCTCGCTGGATCCTCAGTCTTCTCCAAGATGGATTTGAGGTTGGGATACCATCAAATCAAAATCAGAAACGGGGACATTCCTAAAACGGCCTTTGTTACTCGTTATGGCCAATACGAGTACACCGTCATGTCCTTCGGTTTAACCAACGCTCCAGCCACCTTTTCTCGGTTAATGAACTCAATCTTCATGGAGTATTTGGATAAATTCGTCGTAGTTTATCTCGATGATATACTCATCTACTCCAAGAACGAGGAAGAACATGCCGAACATTTAAGGCTAGTGTTGAAGAAACTTCGAGAGCATCGCCTTTATGCCAAATTTTCTAAATGTGAATTCTGGTTGTCAGAAGTGACCTATCTGGGTCATGTAATATCTGGTAAAGGTATTGCTGTTAACCCTGAGCGAGTTCAAGCCATCCTTGATTGGACTCCACCCGAATCGGTCAAGCAAGTTCGGAGTTTTCTAGGCTTAGCGAGCTATTGTCGTCGCTTTGTCGAGAACTTCTCCAAAGTTGCTAAACCCCTAACCGAACTCCTCAAGAAAGATAAGAAGTTCGAATGGACTCCACAATGTGAGCACAGCTTTCAGGAACTGAAAAGACGCCTGACTTCTGCTCCCGTGCTGGTACCGCCAGACTTCTCCAAGGACTTCGTTATCTACTGCGACGCCTCGCGACAAGGACTAGGTTGCATTCTCATGCAAGATCGACACGTAATTGCTTACGCTTCACGGCAATTGCACCCACATGAGGAAAATTATCCTACTCATGATCTAGAGCTTGCAGCCGTAGTCTATGCACTTAAGACCTGGCGACATTACCTCCTCGGTAATCGTTGCGAAATATTCACTGATCACCAAAGTCTGAAGTACATTTTCACCCAACCGGATTTGAATCTCAGGCAGAGACGTTGGGTTGAATTGATCACAGACTTCGACTTAGGAATAACCTATACCCCAGGGAAAGCCAACGTCATGGCTGATGCGCTAAGTCGTAAATCTTATTGTAACAACCTGATGTTACAACAAAGTCAACCGCTTCTCCATGAGGAATTTCGGAAGCTTAACCTTCACATTGTACCTCAAGGTTTTCTTTCCACCTTGGTAGCAAAACCTACTCTTACGGATCAAATCATCGCTGCCCAAAAGCGAGATAAGGGAATATCTAAAATCAAAGAGAACATTGCTAGCGGAGGTGCTAGTTGTTTCTCCACAAATGATCATGGTGTTGTGTACTTTGAGAACCGTCTAGTGGTTCCCAAGAACCAGCATCTACGGCAGTTGATCCTTAAGGAGGCTCATGAATCTCCTCTCACCATTCATCCCGGTAGTACTAAAATGTATCAGGACCTACGCCAGAGGTTCTGGTGGACTAGGATGAAGAGAGAAATTGCTCAGTATATTGCCAATTGCGACGTCTGCCGTCGTGTAAAAGCAGAGCATCAACGGCCTGCTGGCACCCTTCAACCCTTAGCTATTCCTGAATGGAAATGGGATAAAATTGGTATGGATTTCATTACCGGTTTTCCCAGGACCAAAAGAGGGAATAATGCTATTTTCGTCGTGGTCGATCGTCTTTCCAAAGTAGCTCATTTCTTACCTGTTCGTGAGAGTATAACCGCTAGCCAGCTGGCAGACTTATACATCTCCCGAATAGTGTCCCTCCATGGTGTTCCTTTGGAAATCAATTCGGATCGAGGAAGTCTCTTCACCTCTCGATTTTGGGAAAGTTTCCAAAATGCTATGGGAACCCGTCTCTCCTTCAGCACCGCTTTCCACCCTCAGTCAAGTGGTCAAGTGGAACGCGTCAATCAGATTCTAGAAGACATGCTTCGAGCCTCCGTTATCTCTTTCGGAATGGACTGGGAGAAGTGCCTTCCATTTGCCGAATTCGCTTACAACAACAGCTATCAATCTAGCTTGGGTAAAGCCCCTTTTGAAGTTCTCTATGGACGACGATGTCGAACACCCCTTAACTGGTCAGAGACCGGGGAAAGACAATTCTTTGGCCCGGATATGATTCAGGAAGCAGAAGAACAAGTTCGTATCGTTCGTGAAAAGTTGAAAACAGCCCAATCCCGTCAAAAGAGTCAATATGACCGAAAACATAAGGCTATGACTTTCGAGGTTGACGAGAAGGCTTATCTTCGGGTCACCCCTCTGAAGGGAACCCATCGTTTCGGTATCAAAGGCAAATTGGCTCCTCGTTACATTGGACCTTTTCGCATTCTTGCCAAACGAGGAGAAGTTGCCTACCAATTGGAACTACCTCCGCACCTCTCCAGAGTTCACGATGTCTTCCACGTTTCTCAACTCAGGCGTTGCTTCTCGGATCCTATCCGTGAAGTGGACCACGAAACGCTTGATCTCCAAGATAATCTTACATATCGAGAGTACCCCATTCGTATCCTCGATCAAGCCGAACGTACCACGCGACGTCATAATATCAAATTTCTCAAGGTTCAATGGTCGCACCATTCTGAGGATGAAGCAACTTGGGAAAGGGAGGATCGTCTTCGACTCGAGTATCCCGCCTTCTTCTCGGAGGAACCCAAATCTCGGGACGAGATTCTTTTGAGTGGGGGTGAGTTGTCACACCCTAGCTAGTCATGCATTAGAGTGTTGCATCATGTTTACTCTTTCATCAGAAACTTGAAATGGGGATGACAGAACCCCCAGTCCCCTCTGAAACCAACTAGGGTTACTAAAATAATTTTTCAATGAACCTGAAATGCCCTTCTAAAATGCCCATCATTTTTGCCTTGGTTCAGAACCTCTGCCAAAAGTGGTGCACATTTTTCTAGGCCATCTTAGGGTTTTTGAATTAAATCATAAATATTTGAATTTGGGCATTTAAAATTATATAAAATATTTAAATGCTCAAATATCTCCAAACTAAAATGTTTCATGTTGGAAATAATCCAACTATGGACCAGGAGTAGTTTGGTGATTTTTGGAGTTGCCTAGGTATTTTATTTAATTCAACAAAGTTGCAGATATATTAAATAAAAACAGAAAACAGAAAATAAATAAAAGGAGTAGACTTACCTGGACCTACCTGCCCAGCCCAGCCGGCCCAGCACTGTGCTGGCCCGTGCCAGCCAGCTGCTTCCCCTTGCCAGAGCAGGCAGGGAGGTGAGCATGGCGCGCCCGAGCTCGCCACGCACCACCCAGCCTCTCTGCATCGCCCTGGTCGCCGTTGCGCCGCGTGGATCGTCTTCTGGTCGTCGCCCCGACCTCGCCGACACCCCATTCACTCTCCCCGGCTCTCCCTCGCTCTCTCTCCCGCCCGACCGAACACCACCGTCGCCGCCGTTCGCCATAGCCACCGTCTCCGACCACCCCTCGCTTCCCCGACTAGCTCAGGAGCTCCGCCTCGACTCTCTCTTCCTCCCCACCGCTCCACAGCTCCCCGGAAGCCCTGCATCGCCGCCACGTCGCCGTTCCCCTCTTCGGGCTCCGACCACCGTCGCCGTCGAATTCGCCGTCTCCAGCGCGTCCCCGAGCCCGCTTCGACGCCCACTGCAACCGCGGTGAGCTACGCCACCGTTTCCCCCTCTTCTCCCCTCGTTCCCTCACCGTAGCCTCCTCCCCACCACGGCCGAACCTCCGCCGTCGCCGAGCTCGCCGTCGACGCAGCTCCGGTGACCATTTGGTCACCCCGGCGAGTCCAACGAGTTCACAGAACCCCGTAGAGCATCCCTAGCGCCTCGTTTTGCTCGACTTCGAGCTCCAGCACCGTTCCCGTGCACGACCGAACCCCGGCGGCCGCAGCCGAGCTCACCGCCGTCGACTCCGGCCACCCCGACCCCAACGGGCTCCGCCAAGAGCTGCGGGTTGTCCTCAGCTCCACTCCGGTGGCCTCCGCGGTCCATTTGGTGGCCGAAACGACCAAAACCACTCTCGCCGCCGCGCTAATGGTCGCCGCCGGCCAGAACTCCGGCGGGCTGACGTGGCTTAGTTAATTAGTCACTAACCCCCCCACCTACTGACGCTGACAAGTGGGCCCAGGGCCTAGTCAAAGCTAACCAGCCCGGGTCAACGCGGGATTAGCCCCTGTGTCACTGACGTGTGGACCCCACACGTCAGGTTTGACCCGAGCCAGCCCTGTTGACCTGCTGATGCCACTGTGACGTCAGGCTGACGCAGTAATTGAATTTCTGGATTTAAATTAAATCAGGAAATTCCAGAATATTAATTAAACTTCAAAAATTCATAACTTTTATTCTGTAACTCCAAATTGGACAAATTATATATGAAAAATGATCAGAAAAATCCAATCTATCCATCTGTACTATTTTCATGCATGATCAAACAAGTTAACTTGATGTTTTAAGCAGAACAAGAAAAGGCACTTTAAAAGGCCATATTTGAATTTGGAATTTGAATCTTTGATTCAAATTTGTTCAAACACTTCTGGCTTTAGTTGCATTAGCCCAACACACTCATATTGCCATGTTTCATGCATGCATCATATTGTTGCACATTGTTTGGTGATGCTTGTGTATCGATGTCCTTTGCGACAGGATCTGTTCCCGAGGAGTACCGTGATTACCCTAACGAAGAACCGTATCCGTGCATCGAACCATCAGGCAAGCAACCAACCATTTGATCATATCGATACAATCCCATGTTCTCGCTCCTGCTCTCTTTTACTGCATTAAGACAACGCGATTCAAACTGCTGTGTGCTACGGTAGTTGAACCCATTTCCTCTGCATGACCTGTCATTGCCACAGTAACTAGATGAAACCCACTAGCATGTGTAGGAGTTGATTGAGCCATATGTATGTGTTGTTCCTACCTTGCTATGCCTGCTATGCTTAGAGTTGTGTCAGGTCTGGTTCATCTGGGTGATGGGCTAGAGTGAAATGATTATGTCGGTAATGAGAGTGGTGTGGTGAACACGATTTGGTAAAGGTATCGATGAGAGGCCATGTAGGAGTACATGGTGGGTTGTTTCATTGAAGCCGACCTTAAGCACTGAGATCTGTATGTGTGATTTAAGATACAGCTACTACCATGCATTGGGCCCTGAAATATGACCCCGCTCGACTTCTTATTCACCCTAGCTCTCTGTCCAGGAGTTGCAAGTAGTTTCTGGTGTTTGTAGCCTACTGGAGGCCGTGCACAGCGCTGACCGTAGGGGTGGGCTGTGATGCGGTAGGTACGTGGCACGGTGTACCGAATACCCGTTAGGTATCCCGGGAACCCTGTTCACATCGTTCGGGGCCGTATGGGAAACCTCGGCCGGACTCCCTGCGGATGGAACCTGAATAGGCGATAAACCTGGACTAGAGGCTTAAGTGTTTAGGTAGGTCGTGGTCTACACCCACGTCGGCTTTCGCTTGAAGTCTGCCGAGCACATGTCGTGTGCAGACGCTAAGTGGTGGAAACATGTATGAAGAAGTACACCCCTGCAGGGTTAACATGATCTATTCGAATAGCCGCGTCCGCGGTAAAGGACTACTTGGTTGCCTATACAGTTCATAGACAAGTAAATGGAAACTACTAAAAGCCTCAAGATAAGTGTGAGTGCCGAGGATGGCTCTTCCGTAGGAAGACGGAGGTGGATCCTCGGTAGTGTATTGAAGTGGTGAGTAGTGGACTCGTGTGCGCAAAACATTTCAAGTTGGAGTATCGTAGGATAGTCTAGCCAAGAGTCAAAGCTAGCTTGCTGCAATAACTCCACCAACCCTTCTTGATACTATGCATGTATGTAGGATCTGATGTAAGTCTTGCTGAGTACCTTTGTACTCATGTTGCTATAATCTACATTTTTACAGAAGACGCTGCAACCCCTTCTGATGGGTTCTATGTAGACGTTGACATCAACGAGTAGGCTAAAGACCCAGGTGGTGACCCTGAGCTTGTGATGGACCACGTAGTATAGCTAGGCTTTCCAAGCCTCTTTTATTTTACTAGTTGTCTGTACCCAGACAAAGTACTTCCGCTGTTGGCTTGTATGACTGTATGATTTGTATGTGGGGTCGTGAGACCCGTACCTGTGTGTATGATATGTATGGCTCTCTGAGCCTTAAATAAAGTACTTGTGTCATAGAGTCATGTTGTGATGCTTCGTTGTATTTGCACATATCGAGCATATTGTGTGTATGATTGAAATGCTTGGTATGTGTGGGATCTGACTATCTAGTTGTTTATCTTTAGTAGCCTCTCTTACCGGGAAATGTCTCCTAGTGTTACCGCTGAGCCATGGTAGCTTGCTACTGCTCTGGAACACTTAGGCTGGCCGGCATGTGTCCTTCTTCGTTCCTGTGTCTGTCCCTTCGGGGAAATGTCACGCTTTGAGTACCGGAGTCCTGTTAGCCCGCTACAGCCCGGTTTACCGGAGTCCTGCTAGCCCAGTGCTACAGCCCGGACCCACTTGCTGATGACCGACACGTTCGAAGCTGGGTCATGGATGCCTGTCCCTGTAAGTCTGTGCCACTTTGGGTTTACGACTAGTCATGTCAGCCCGGGCTCTTTATCATATGGATGCTAGCGACACTATCATATACGTGAGCCAAAAGGCGCAAACGGTCCCGGGAAAAGGTAAGACGACACCCGTGGGGATACCGTGCGTGAGGCCGCAAAGTGATATGAGGTGTTACCAGCTAGATCGATGTGACATCGAGTCGGGGTCCTGACATCTTGGTACGATTGGCATATACCGAAGAACACTAACAGGGATTTTGGTTTGTGTCTTCTCACCCATACCGTTGTCTACCACAATATACCTAGAACACTTGCAAATGGGACAATAGTTCAAGTCCGCATAGTCAAGCCTAAATAAGGCACATCCTTTCTCACAGGCATGTATCTTCTCATAGGGAATCTTCAGTGCACAAAGGATTTTGTCCGACTGGTACAGGTTTGCAGGCATTACATGGCCTTTGGGTAGAAAGCGTCCAAATACTGTCATAATTGCGTCATAGCAATCTCTGCCCAAGTTGAACTGAGCCTTCAAAGCCATTACTTGTGAGATGGCATCCAACTGACAAAGCTCAGTGTGCTCGTGGAGCGGACGTTTTGAAGACTCCAACATTTCATTGACGGCCTTTGCAGATTCCTCCATCTCCTTGTCCGAATCCCGAGCATCATCATAGTCTTGCACCATGTTTTCCATCCCGGTACCATGCTCGTCGGTGCGACGATGATCCACCTCAGCTCGGTCACGTTGGGCAGACTCACCATGAAATGTCCACACCGTATAATCGGGCGTAAAACCATTCTTCTGCAGGTGTTTACCCATTTCAGCCTCTGTCCTCTTTTCCCAATTGCCGCATTGGAAACAGGGGCACCAAGTTTTCCTCTGGCCATTTGAAAATGCGGCTTGCACAAACCCCTTGGTTTTTGTGAACCATTCAGCGCTCCATTTGTTCTGACCAGTGTGACCGGTATACATCCACGCACGATCACTTATCTTGACTTTCAGAGCTACTGGACACACAACAATTATATATATAATTCAGCATGTATATATTCATCAGTTGATCTACTTTGTCAATTTTATTACGTCCATGCAACCGACACTCTAATAGGTAATGATAGGTCCTAATCCCACCCGAGTATGTGTAGATTGGGTTCATTTTCCCAAGCTAAGCTCCGGATCCGACGCAAAATTTCGGCAACACCTCCCCGCTGTTCTCCTGATACACGTCTCTGCAATAAACAGAGATGATGTGTACCCGGAGAACAACAGGGGAGGCACTGACGAAATTTATGCGTCGGATCCGGAGCAAAGCATATGGGAAAACGAACCCAATCTACACATACTCGGGCTGTCCATGGATAGCGTTGGACAATTCAAAAGAATCAAGGTTATAAATATGCAAATGCATGCATATTAATAACTATGACGCTTTCGAACGGGAGACACATATTGGTTACGCATACTGATGATTCAAGACACATATATAGCTAGCTACCAATTTTCATGTCATTTGTGCAAATAATTAATGGCGAGGTCGTCGAACACCAAACCTCGCAGCGATGAAACAACTGCACATTTAAATCTACCCGATCAACACAATTATATATGATGTTTTTCATAACAAAATCAAAAAATATATGACCTAACTAATAATTCACAAATATATAACCCCGTCGGCCTCTGGAAGGCCAAAGAGCACCTTTTCGGGAGGTTTAGGGGGTCGGGGTGTCATGTCCGTGTCGGGGTGCTGTTTTGGGATCAGGGTGTCGTGTCGGGGTCGGGGTGTCGCGGTGTGGTGTCGTGGTCTGTGTGTCGGGGTGTGGTGTCGGGGTCGGGGTGTCGGGGTCAGGTTGTCTGGGTCAGGTGTCGGGGTGTGGTGTCGGGGTCGGGGTGTCGGGGTCAGTGGTCGGGGTGTTTCCTTCTATCCTTCTTCTTCTTTCCTTCTCTTCTTCTTCTTTTTCTTCTTCTTTCCTTTCTTCTTCTTCTTCTATCCTTCTTCTTCTTTCCTTTCTTCTTCTTCTTCTTCTTTCCTTTCTTCTTCTTTCCTTTCTTCTTCTTCTTCTTCTTCTTTCATCTTTTTTCTACTTCTTTTACTTCTTTTCTTTTCTTCTATTCTTCTTCTTCTACTTCTTCTACTTCTTTTCTTCTTCTTCTTTTTCATCTTTTTTCTACTTCTTTTCTTTTCTTCTTTTTCATCTTTTTTCCACTTCTTCTTCTTTTCTTCTACATATTCTTTTTTCTAACACTAACACTAAATTTTCTTCTTTTCTAACACTAAATCTAACACTAACACTAACACTAACAATTAAACAAGAATTAAACAGCAAAAAAAGAAAAAAAGAAAAAAACTCACCGGAGTAGGGGGCGCCGGGGTGGTGGGTGGGTGGGGGGCGGCGGGGCTCTGGGCCAGTGGGATGGCTGGGCGGCGGGGGCGGGGGCGGCGCCGGGCGGGAGGGGCGAGGGCGGGGCGGGGACGGGAGGGGCGGGGCAGCGCCGTGCGGCGGGACGGTGGGGGCGGTGGCGGCTGGGGGAGGGGGTGGGGGCGGCGGCGGCGCCGGGCAGCAGGGGGCGGTGGCGGGGGCGGCGAGGGCGGGGGCGGCGCCGGGCGGCGGGGCGGCGGGGGCGGGGGTGGAGGAGGTCGAGGGAGAGAGATGAGTAACAGGCGGGGGAGGGGGCTCGTCCGTTAGTTAGGTTAGTTAGGGTAGCCTTTGCCGTCCGCCCTCCATGGCCGTCCGCTTTTGTTCATATTTGCCGTCTGCGGCGGACGGCAAAGCGGGGGGACGTTAAGTATTTTTTAACCAGCTCCTCAGTGGGGCCCCCCCTCCCTCTTTGCCGTCTGCTAGCGAACGGCAAAGATTCTTTGCCGTCAGCTAGCAGACGGCAAAGAACAGGCTGATGGCAAAGGCATTCTTTGCCATTAGCCAGTTCTTTGCCGTTTGCTTTCGGGTAGCTGATGGCAAAGAGCTTCTTTGCCGTCTGCTAGCTGACGGCAAAGAGCTGGCAGATGGCAAAGTAGCTGATTCCAGTAGTGAACTAGACAAGAAGTACAGTACATCGCACTACTAGTTGAGAAAAGTAGTACTGGTACTGCTACAGTACGAGTACGTACTCCTCCGTCACATAATGTAAGACGTTTTTTGACACTAGTTGGCGTGTACAAAAAATGGCAAAAACATACCCAAAATTTCTTAATCCACGCCAAAAACTAATACCTAGTGCCAACAATTTCTTACTAGTGCTATTATTTATAGTACAATGCAATCCCATAATGTTCCATAATGCTAGTACTAATAGTAAATAATAGCCTCACCCCTTCCCTGAGGAACGATCTACAGTTGGAAGGGACGAGGCCCTGCGGTTACTACGCTCTTATCTCCTCCTCGCCAGTTCCCCTCCCCCCAAAGAGAAGGCATTTCGTCACTGCTCCCATGGATTCGCCAGGCGGTTCTCCTCCTCGTCAGGGCTGGGAGACCTTGGACGACGATCCTCTGGGATAAATCGCACGCTGCTCCGACGTCCTCACCGCCGCAAGACTCGATGCTTCCTGCACCAGCTTTTTCAAGACGCTGCTTAAACAGGCTTGGGAAAAGGCCATGTTTGTTGGTCTTCCATGCGTCCTCGAGGAGAAGGTTCTTCTATGGGACAATCCTTCGAACAATCCACCGCTCCTTGGCCATGGTTGCACGTTGACTCCGCTAGAGTTGCCGATGTTGGGAGGTAGTCGGATTTTGTCTGATGAGCAGGTCGGTAATGGAGTTTGATCATGTAGTACTTAGTTATTCCATTTCCATCTCGTAATTTCTGCGCTGCCCACCGTCTTATATATAGGTCTGGGTCGATGCCAACGAAGATTGGCTTGCATACCTCCGGTCGGATACCACCATCATTTTGCAAAACATCCACAGCAGTGCGGCCGTTCCGGTAGACCCCTTCTCCACCATTGGGATCGGCCTTCCGGATTGGCTGGGCTTGAATACATATGATGATGCCTACATGAGATTGAAGAAGATAGCAATTGCGGACCCGCCGACAAAGCAACGCGGCTACGATGATTACTATCTCATCGCGGTGTTCGACATAAGGATTGCCATCAATGCAAGAGGCAGTAACGGCAGAGGCTGGCGCATGTTGGCGGCGGCAGATTTGTACTCCTACACGCTCGAAAACACCATGCGCCATCTAGGCCACATCTTCGCGGTGTCAAGCCAGGGGACTTGTTTCATCTGGTTGCCATCCTATGGTACGGGAGATTACAAACGGAATGCACAAACCATCATTTGCATCCCTAACGGTACTCCATTATTTTGCAGGGACCAGTCATCCCCCGATCAAAATAAGATCGCTGATCCTAGATGTGCATTTGCATCCGCGATTCGGTCTAACCTGGAACCTTGTAGCTAACTTTGGCATATTGGGATCAACTATCTTAACAGTCGTTACCCATGGTACCACTGATGTGCAACATGGTCACACAATCTACCACGATCGGACCATCACCATCTACCCAGGTATTCCATTTTTTAACCCTCTCGCCTTCTCTTTCATTGTTGTACTAGTAGTATACTACCTCCGTCCGGGTTTATTAGTCCCCATTGCATTTCGTGCCAAATTTTGACCATAGACTAAACTAATAAAATGTTTACGCATGTCACCAAACATTATATGTCAGGACCCCGACTCAATGCCACATCGATCTAGCATGTAACACCTCATATCACTTTGCGGCCTCACGCACGGTATTCCCACGGGTGTCACCTTACCTTTTTCCGGGACCGTTTGCGCCTTTTGGCACACGTATATGATAGCGTCGCTAGCATCCATATGATAAGGAGCCCGGGCTGACATGACTAGTCGTAAACCCAAAGTGGCACAGACTTACAGGGACAGGCATCCATGACCCAGCATCGAACGTGTCGGTCATCAGCAAGTGGGTCCGGGCTGTAGCTCTGGGCTAGCAGGACTCCGGTAAACCGGGCTGTAGCGGGCTAACAGGACTCCGGTACTCAATGTGTGACATTTCCCCGAAGGAACAGACACTGGAACGAAGAAGGACACATGCCGGCCAGCCTAAGTGTTCCGGAGCAGTAGCAAGCTACCAAGGCTCAATGGAAACACTAGGAGACATTTCCCGGTAAGAGAGGCTACTAAAGATAAACAACTAGATAGTCAGATCCCACACATACCAAGCATTTCAATCATACACACAATATGCTCGATATGTGCAAATACAACAAGGCATCACAACATGACTCTACGACACAAGTAAGTATTCATTAGGCTTCGAGGAGCGGGATATTACAAGCAGGGGTCTCATGACCCAACATTCAGAGCATACAAATCAAAGCACAGGCGGAAGCTATGATGTCTGAGTACAGAGATCTATAAATGAAAAAGGCTAAGAAGCCTGACTATCTACCAGATCCTGCCGAGGGCACAAGATCGTAGCTGAGGTAACAAGCTAAACGTCGAAGTCCACGCGGAACTACTAGCGAGACCGAAATCTCTCTGCAAAAACATAAAATAGGCAAACGTGAGTACAAATGTACCCAGCAAGACTTACATCAGAACTAACTACATATGCATCATTATCAACAAAGGGGAAGGGTGGGGTTTAACTGCAGCAAGCCAGCTTTGACTCGGTGGCTATCCTGAACTACGACTGCAAGCAACTCTTTTGAGGTGGCACACACGAGTCCACATATTCACCAACCAATACACCACTATGGAACCGCTCCCGTCTCCCTACGAGAATGCCATCCATAGCACTCACGCTTATCTTGCGTATTTTAGAGTATCCACTTTCACTTGTCTATGAACTGATATAAGCAACCCAGAAGTCCTTTACCGCGGACACGGCTATTCGAATAGATGATGTTAACCCTGCAGGGGTGTACTTCTTCATACATGTTTCCACCACTTAGCGTCTGCACACGACATGTGCTCGGCAGACTTCAAGCGAAAGCCAACGTGGGTGTAGACCACGACCTACCTAAACACCTAAGTCTCTAGTCCAGGTTTATCGCCTATCTAGGTTCCATCCGCAGGGAGTCCGGCCGAGGTTTCCCATACGGCCCCGAACGATGTGTATAGGGTTCCCGAGATACCTAACGGGTATTCGGTACACCGTGCCACGTACCTACCGCATCACAGCCCACCCCGCGGGTCAGCGCTGTCCACGGCCTCCAGTAAGCTACAAACACCAGAAACTACTTGCAACTCCTGGACAGAGGACTAGGGTGAATAAGAAGTCGAGCGGGGTCATATTTCAGGGCCCAATGCATGGTAGTAGCTGAAATCATGGATCACAAACACAGAACTCAGTTCCTGAGGACGCCTTCAATGAGACAACCCACCATGTACTCCTACATGGCCTCTCACCGCTACCTTTACCAAATCATGTTCACACACTTAGCTCATACACAGTAGGACATGTTCACATACCTCTGATTCATTCCCGATGAATCAGACCTGACTCAACTCTAAGCAGTAGCAGGCATGACAAACAAACATGAATGAGTAGGCACAACAGGGCTCAAACAACTCCTACTCATACTAGTGGGTTTCATCTATTTACTGTGGCAATGACAGGTCATGCAGAGGATAAAGGGGTTCAGCTACCGCAGCAAGTAACAAATGACTCGTTGTTGTTCTAATGCAGTAAAAGAGAGCAGGGCGAGAGAGTAGGATTGTATCGGAATGAACAAGGGGGTTTTGCTTGCCTGGCACTTCTGAAGATAATATTGAGTCTTCATCAGTGTCAACGATCACATCGTCGATACAACGTCTACCGAGGGGGAACAACACCGGCAAACACAGAAGAAACACGATCAATGCAATGCACAATATGATGCATGCTATGACATGGCAATATGAATGTGTTTTGGGCTAATGCACCTAGCTATGATTTAAATGAAGTTGGTTTGAATACATGATTCAAATTCAAACTCCATATGTGAGAGTTTAAATGCCATTTATTTGTTTTGTCCAAAACAGAGGACAAACATTGCTCAAACATGCATGAAAATGGTACAGATGGATTCCTTCAATTTTTCTGATAATTTTTCATATATAATTTGTTTGATTTGGAGTCACGGTTGAATTACTATGATTTTTAGAAGTTTTAGCTATTTTCTGAAATAAACAAATCGTTTAGATTTATTTAAAATCCAGAAAAGGGTTTACTGCGTCAGCATGACGTTGGCATGACGTCAGCAGGTCAACAGGGGCTGGTCCGGGTCAAACCTGACAGTGGGTCCCGCATGTCAGTGTAATTAGCTTAACTAATTCAATTAGTACTAATCCTAATTAACTAACAGGGCTGGGCCCCACCTGTCATTGAGTCAGGGGGAGTCAAACTGGGGTCAAACCCGGGTCAAACTCGCCGGAGTTTACCCGAGGCTCGTCGCCGGCAAGGCCAGGGACGGCGGAGAGCGTCGGGATTCGCCCTCCGATGACCAAAAGAGCGGCGGAGGGGCTCTACGGGATGCCCAGGCTCGCGCGCATCTAACAGGGCAAATGGGAGAAGCTAGGGTGGCCGGAGGCGACGACAATCATGACGACGGCGGCGGCCGGAGTTCGGGTGAGGCGCGGGCGGTGGCTACGGTACACAACAGGAGCAATAGACTAGGGTTTTGGGATCCTGGCGTGGTGCTGAGCACGGTGGTGTGCTCGGGCGTGACGTGCGTGAGCTCTAGCCACGGCGACCTCGTGGCCGGCGGCGATGAGTTCTCGGGCTCGGCGGAGCTCGCGGTTAGTGGAAGAAATTGGCATCGGGGAGAGGGAGGTTCGGTGCAGGGGCTCACAGCGATGATGACGGAACGCTCGGCGAGGTCGGGGACGGTCCGGAGCCGACGAATCGGGCGACGGCGACCGGAGGGTCCGAGGAGGGGAAAAGCGTCGGGGCGGCGCTTCGGGGCATCTCCGGTCGCGTGAGCCGACGGAGAGGACGAGGGAGGCACTACGGAGCTCAGGAGTGCGTCGGAGAGGAGAGGGGTGGCGGTGGCCGCGAGAGAGCTCGTCGGTGGCGACGGCTGCGTTCGGGCGAGTGAGAGAACGAGACAGAGGAGGGAAACGAGGGAGAGGGAGAGAGCGAGGGGGTCCAGGGGGTCGGGGCGGCACCGAGGAGATGACGCGCGGCGTCGCGGTGGCCAGGCGACGCAGGCAGGCAGCCTGGTGGCGTGGCGAGCTCGGGTGTGTGCGCCGTGTCCCTCCTCTGCCTACTGGCACGAGGAGGAAGGCGACAGGGAGGAGGAGGTGGGCTGGGCTGCTGGAGGAGCTGGGCCAGGTAAGTGGCCCAGGTGGGCTTCTCTCTCTCTTTCTTTCTCTTTTCTATTTTCTGCAATTGGTTTTGATTTTATTTAAAATATCAAATCATTTTTCTAAAACTTTCTGTAAATTGTATGTGAGCTCAGGAACTAGTCCAAGGTCACAGGCAACTTACAAAAATATTTGAACTTTATTTCTTATATAATAGAAATAAATTCAACTCAAATATGTCATTGGTTTAAGTCAAAGGCCCAAAAATAAATAATTCCGTGATTCCAAAAATATTGGTTTGAATTTTACCTCTTACCAATATTTTCACAGAGTAACAGGAACATTTCTTTGGACTCATTTGATGAGATTTAAATGTTGGTTATTTTTAGAGGTCTTCTGAGGCTTTTGAAAATTCCTCAATTCAAATTTCATTTGAATTAAAACATGATGCTCACATGAGGGTCTAGCCTAGTGCATAACAGGACCAGGGATGCGACAACTCACCCCCACTAAACAAAAATCTCGTCCCGAGATTCAAGCATAGGGGAGGGTGAAGGGGGAACGCAAACTAGCACAATCTTCACGATCCAGGTTGCACTCCAAATGAACGTTGATTCAAACACCATCTTTGACTCGAAGTCTTCCTCTAAGAACTCCAACTAACATGACAACGAGAGGAAAGGAAAGACCCTAAAAGAATTGTTCTTCTCGAAGGTCGAACAACTCAGGATTAACTCACGGAATGAGACATAGCAACATCTCTCGAGCTGAGAGACGAAGCACACATCCATAGGAATGGAGTGAAGCAAATGACGAAGGTTCACTAGGTAGACAACAATTCCACACTTAAAAAGGTGGTAAACGATTGTCAACATAGCGAGGAGTTGAGTTGCCATGATACCACAACGAGGCACCTTAGGGATGGTGACTCGTAGATATATCCCATTAAGTGGCAAAAAGAATTACCTTTGATTCAGAGATCATTGAAACTCTTTAAACCAGCCTAAGGCAATTCTCGAGCGATCGTTTGGAGGGGGTCGGTAGAATGGCATACTCGGACTTGGATGATGTGGATTACCTTGTTGAAGACAACGTAATGGATGAATTTGCTTACCACCGGAAATGGAAGAGACCCATGGTAGAATGGCACATTGGCGGTGCAAGCTAGGAACAAAATGCAAATGCTGGGAATGATTCTGGTAACTGGGGAAGAACCCAACAATAGAGAGTGAATTCATTGTTTGAAAAGGTCATAGCATTGCCGAGGAAACTGAGAGCACTATACAGTTAATGCCGACGATCAAACCTAGCACTTGCGCGTGCTCTCAAGAACTTGAGCATTTCCATAATCATCAAGATTTTACCAATATCCGTGTCAAGGATCCTGGCAACACAACATACTACCATGATGAATAATGATGGATGATGCAGATGCAAAGGAAGATAACACTTTCTCAGATTTCACCCTTGGCGGGGCCAAGGAAATAAAATCTGGATGATCGACCGAGAGACATTTAGCACTCCGGTTCTAATGCTCTCCTTAATGTGCTAGCGTAATCCATTTATTGAAACGGTTTGGTAACCAGACCATCAAGTAAAAAGGTCGGACTTCGGGAGCACAAAAATCCACAAGGAACAACTAGGGAGTAGATCCTACGAAATCCTTATGGGGAGGTGGCCAACTTCCTCATCAAGATACTATAGTAATAGGTCTTCCGGCTGGACGTGTTGGCCATGACATCCTCCTTACCGGTTACAGAGGGACCAATATTATAGTTCTTGGGAAATGTTCCAACCATCATAACTGCCAGAGATTCAGATCTGGTTGGTGTCAGAACAGTCCAGACTCATCGAGTCTAGGAAGAAAAATGAAAGTTTGCAACACAAATCGACGAGATGACGTTGCGAGATTCTCGAGGAGTGAACTACGATATCAAGCTCCAAAACACGAGCTGGTTCTGCTACACACATGTGAACATGTTGTCTCAGAGAAACATGATCACATGGTAGTCTTACAATAAAACACTACCGAGTTCCGGTGGGGAACCATCATCGAGGATATCAAAGTCCTTACGTAAGGTATACTCTTAAGAAGGAGCTTCTTCTCCTTGAACAAATCAATCAGTGGCTTGGTGTACTAGGGATACGTATAGAATGAAGATGATCAGTCTATCAGACCATAGAATACTTCGCACATGCATGACTGACTTGGGATGATTCCAAAGAAAACAAAAACAATCTTTCTCGAACTCACGGCGACAACTTGCACCAAATGCACGTGAATCAGAGGAAGTCACTTCTTTTATCCAAGCATATTCTTCATGAACGAAACACGAAGATAATGCTTACAAAAGTTTCCAGTACTAGCTTAATGTTCAGCAAAATCATGGAGGAGATAAGGATGTTGTCAATGGGCTCAACAACAATTCATCCAGGTTCCCATGGAGATGGAATTCCATAACTATGTGAACAAGGTGATAGTATTGGTCAGACCCAAAAGACATAATGGTGTATGCTCGAGGGAAAATCCACGAGTAAGACAACATTACGAACATCATTGGTTCTAATTTGATTTGAGAATAGCCCATACTCAAATCAAAGTTTTGGCAAGACAATAGCTCCAACAACTGGTCTCGAGGATCAATTGATGAGGATATCATCTTTCTTCAACACACATACAAGACATCCCTTAAAATGAACCAAGTCGGACAAGCTTCCATCTTCCAACTCTCCAAGTTGTTGTTTAGCTTGACCAAAGCGCTCAGGGGTACCCAACACAGACTCTTGGAGAAGGGGTGGTTTACAAGGAACCAACTTGATCACGAACTCAACATAGCGGTCAGGTGACAACCTGGTAATACTTCCGAGAAGATATTCGGAAAATTATGAACCACCAATATGTTATTAAGCTCGAGAAAGACCTTGCTTTTCAGGGCAAGATGATATGACCAAAGAAGCGAGGGATTGAAATAATCCTAACTTAATGATCGAGGAGTGCACCAGAAATAAAGACTAGGTAGCACGAATAGTCTTAGAATGATGATTCAAGAACCAACACGCTAAGAATGAAATTATTGTCCTTTAACTACCAAGCAACAAGGTTGCTAGGAGTATTGATTTCACACACCATGATTCACTTGTCGACATTCGGTTGCAACAACACGGGAATCGAGAAATGAATAATGATGGAGAGAGGTATCACTGTGTCAAGAGTTCATAGGATGGTGTGCAATTCCCATGACACTCTTGATATAAAGATGGTAATACTCTAAGGTAGAATAGAGCGAAAGCAAGATTAGCAATTTGATCTGTGGAGTACGACTGCTTTGACCCAATCCTGGAAATGGACAAGGTACTGGAGTTTGTTTCTCCTAGTTATTCCGGAATAGAATGGCTTGACGGACCACAAGAGTAATAGGCCTCGATAAACGAATGCACGCATACTCTTGACTATCAATTGATAGACGAGGGTTAGAATGCAACTAAAGAGAACAACTCAAAGGAACATATAATTTTCTGAGTTGTGGATGCATAGATTAGTATGTCGAGCGAGATCAACATTTTTTCCAGATAACCCATGTAGAGAGGTAGGACTGGCAGAGTCACGATTTATGAATGGAGATCTCCTCAAGAGTACTCTAATTGTGATCTTTTGATCCAATAAACATCTGCCATAAGCGGTTCATAGTATTTGGAAGAAGGAAATACCACGGACCTCGAGGACTATCGCAAAGTTACTAATATCCTAAAGGAACTAGCAAACACTATCAACATGAAGTAAGTAGAGTGAATCTCGGGTTCGAAACCCAGGAATAGAATACCTACTACTAAGTAGCATCACGGAATGCTTTCGAGAATAAAGACCAGAATCATCACACTGGGACACAAATCATGGCTATCTTACTAGGTGACTCCCTAAAACTCCTAGGGTCATAATAGTAGCTCCAACATATATACCGAGGCAACAGAGTACCTCAACCGGCGATTAGTGTGCTTATTCTGACCAAATGGACACCAAAACAGAGGGAAAGGATTTTGCAAATGCTTCAGACTATTTTAGAAACCTGGGATGACTCGGACAGCATAACGGCTGTAAATGCTCAAAAGTTTGGAGTCATACTACAGAAATGGTGGCATAGCCACTCAGAAGCACAATATCAAGGTTTCGAGATCATCAGTTAACATACAGAAGTAGTAAAGGCTGAACTGAGATTTAAAACTAACAATTCTATAGGTCTATGGATTAGTAACACGTCATCCTGATAGATGGATGAGAAGGCCTAGTTCTTAATCCCCGTAGAAGAGAAGAGGATGACTCAGACCAGAAGGCCATGAGGTATAAGAAGTAAAAAAAGAGCCTTATGTTCCCATCCCACAATCAATTCCCCTACATAACTAAAGCATTTCTAGACACAACTTCGACCAGTTTGGCTTGGTAATCCTACAGGCAGTCAGGCTCTGATACCAAAGCTGTCAGGACCCCGACTCAATGCCACATCGATCTAGCATGTAACACCTCATATCACTTTGTGGCCTCACGCACGGTATTCCCACGGGTGTCACCTTACCTTTTTCTGGGACCGTTTGCGCCTTTTGGCACACGTATATGATAGTGTCGCTAGCATCCATATGATAAGGATCCCGGGCTGACATGACTAGTCGTAAACCCAAAGTGGCACAGACTTATAGGGACAGGCATCCATGACCCAGCATCGAACGTGTCGGTCATCAGCAAGTGGGTCCGGGCTGTAGCTCTGGGCTAGCAGGACTCTGGTAAACCGGGCTGTAGCGGGCTAACAGGACTCCGGTACTCAATGCGTGACATTTCCCCGAAGGAACAGACACTTGAACGAAGAAGGACACATGCCGGCCAGCCTAAGTGTTCTGGAGCAGTAGCAAGCTACCAAGGCTCAATGGAAACACTAGGAGACATTTCCTGGTAAGAGAGGCTACTAAAGATAAACAACTAGATAGTCAGATCCCACACATACCAAGCATTTCAATCATACACACAATATGCTCGATATGTGCAAATAAAACAAGGCATCACAACATGACTCTACGACACAAGTAAGTATTCATTAGGCTCCGAGGAGCGGGATATTACAAACAGGGGTCTCATGACCCAACATTCAGAGCATACAAATCAAAGCACATGCGGAAGCTATGATGTCTGAGTACAGAGATCTATAAATGAAAAAGGCTGAGAAGCCTGACTATCTACCAGATCTTGCCGAGGGCACAAGATCGTAGCTGAGGTAACAAGCTAAACGTCAAAGTCCACGCGGAACTACTAGCGAGACCGAAATCAATCTGCAAAAACATAAAATAGGCAAACGTGAGTACAAATGTACCCAGCAAGACTTACATCAGAACTAACTACATATGCATCATTATCAACAAAGGGGAAGGGTGGGGTTTAACTGCAGCAAGCCAGCTTTGACTCGGTGGCTATCCTGAACTACGACTGCAAGCAACTCTTTTGAGGTGGCGCACACGAGTCCACATATTCACCAACCAATACACCACTATGGAACCGCTCCCGTCTCCCTACGAGAACGCCATCCATAGCACTCACGCTTATCTTGCGTATTTTAGAGTATCCACTTTCACTTGTCTATGAACTGATATAAGCAACCCAGAAGTCCTTTACCGCGGATACGGCTATTCGAATAGATGATGTTAACCCTGCAGGGGTGTACTTCTTCATACATGTTTCCACCACTTAGCGTCTGCACACGACATGTGCTCGGCAGACTTCAAGCGAAAGCCGACGTGGGTGTAGACCACGACCTACCTAAACACCTAAGTCTCTAGTCCAGGTTTATCGCCTATCCAGGTTCCATCCACAGGGAGTCCGGCCGAGGTTTCCCATACGGCCCCGAACGATGTGTACAGGGTTCCCGAGATACCTAACGGGTATTCGGTACACCGTGCCACGTACCTACCGCATCACAGCCCACCCCGCGGGTCAGCGCTGTTCACGGCCTCTAGTAAGCTACAAACACCAGAAACTACTTGCAACTCCTGGACAGAGGACTAGGGTGAATAAGAAGTCGAGCGGGGTCATATTTCAGGGCCCAATGCATGGTAGTAGCTGAAATCATGGATCACAAACACAGAACTCAGTTCCTGAGGACGACTTCAATGGGACAACCCACCATGTACTCCTACATGGCCTCTCACCGCTACCTTTACCAAATAGTGTTCACACACTTAGCTCATACACAGTAGGACATGTTCACATACCTCTGATTCATTCCCGATGAATCAGACCTGACTCAACTCTAAGCAGTAGCAGACATGACAAACAAACATGAATGAGTAGGCACAACAGGGCTCAAATAACTCCTACTCATACTAGTGGGTTTCATCTATTTACTGTGGCAATGACAGGTCATGCAGAGGATAAAGGGGTTCAGCTACCGCAGCAAGTAACAAATGACTCGTTGTTGTTCTAATGCAGTAAAAGAGAGCAGGGCGAGAGAGTAGGATTGTATCGGAATGAACAAGGGGGTTTTACTTGCCTGGCACTTCTGAAGATAATATTGAGTCTTCATCAGTGTCAACGATCACATCGTCGGTACAACGTCTACCGAGGGGGAACAACACCGGCAAACACAGAAGAAACACGATCAATGCAATGCACAATATGATGCATGCTATGACATGGCAATATGAATGTGTTTTGGGCTAATGCACCTAGCTATGATTTAAATGAAGTTGGTTTGAATACATGATTCAAATTCAAACTCCATATGTGAGAGTTTAAATGCCATTTATTTGTTTTGTCCAAAACAGAGGACAAACATTGCTCAAACATGCATGAAAATGGTACAGATGGATTCCTTGAGTTTTTCTGATAATTTTTCATATATAATTTGTTTGATTTGGAGTCACGGTTGAATTACTATGATGTTTAGAAGTTTTAGCTATTTTCTGAAATAAATAAATCGTTTAGATTTATTTAAAATCCAGAAAAGGGTTTACTACGTCAGCATGACGTTGGCATGACGTCAGCAGGTCAACAGGGGCTGGTCCGGGTCAAACCTGACAGTGGGTCCCGCATGTTAGTGTAATTAGCTTAACTAATTCAATTAGTACTAATCCTAATTAACTAACAGGGCTGGGCCCCACCTGTCATTGAGTCAGGGGGAGTCAAACTGGGATCAAACCCGGGTCAAACTCGCCGGAGTTGACCCGAGGCTCGTCGCCGGCAAGGCCAGGGACGGCGGAGAGCGTCGGGATTCGCCCTCCGATGACCAAAAGAGCGGCGGAGGGGCTCTACGGGATGCCCAGGCTCGCGCGCATCTAACAGGGCAAACGGGAGAAGCTAGGGTGGCCGGAGGCGACGACAATCATGACGACGGCGGCGGCCGGAGTTCGGGTGAGGCGCAGGCGGTGGCTACGGTACACAACAGGAGCAATAGACTAGGGTTTTGGGATCCTGGCGTGGTGCTGAGCACGGTGGTGTGCTCGGACGTGTAGTGCGTGAGCTCTAGCCACGGCGACCTCGTGGCCGGCGGCGATGAGCTCTCAGGCTCAGCGGAGCCCGCGGTTAGTGGAAGAAATTGGCATCGGGGAGAGGGAGGTTCGGTGCGGGGGCTCACAGCGATGACGACGGAACGCTCGGCGAGGTCGGGGACGGTCCGGAGCCGACGAATCGGGCGACGGCGACCGACGGGTCCGAGGAGGGGAAAAGCGTCAGGGCGGCGCTTCGGGGCTTCTTCGGTCGCGTGAGCCGACGGAGAGGACGAGGGAGGCACTACGGAGATCGGGAGCGCGTCGGAGAGGAGAGGGGGTGGCGGTGGCCGCGAGGGAGCTCGTCGGTGGCGACGGCTGCGTTCGGGCGAGTGAGAGAATGAGACAGAGGAGGGAAACAAGGGAGAGGGAGAGAGCGAGGGGGTCCAGGGGGTCAGGGCAGCGCCGAGGAGATGACGCGCGGCGTCGCGGTGGCCAGGCGACGCAGGCAGGCAGCCTGGTGGCGTGGCGAGCTCGGGCGCGCGCGCCGTGTCCCTCCTCTGCCTACTGGCACAAGGAGGAAGGCGACAGGGAGGAGGAGGTGGGCTGGGCTGCTGGAGGAGCTGGGCCAGGTAAGTGGCCCAGGTGGGCTTCTCTCTCTCTTTCTTTCTCTTTTCTATTTTCTACAATTGGTTTTGATTTGATTTAAAATATCAAATCATTTTTCTAAACTTTCTGTAAATTGTATGTGAGCTCAGGAACTAGTCCAAGGTCACAGGCAACTTACAAAAATATTTGAACTTTATTTCTTATATAATAGAAATAAATTCAACTCAAATATGTCATTGGTTTAAGTCAAAGGCCCAAAAATAAATAATTCTGTGATTCCAAAAATATTGGTTTGAATTTTACCTCTTACCAATATTTTCATAGAGTAACAGGAACATTTCTTTGGACTCATTTGATGAGATTTAAATGTTGGTTATTTTCAGAGGTCTTCTGAGGCTTTTGAAAATTCCTCAATTCAAATTTCATTTGAATTAAAACATGATGCTCACATGAGTGTCTAGCCTAGTGCATAACAGGACCAGGGATGTGACATTATATTTTTGAAAACTATGTTCAAATACAAATTCAATAAGATAATTTTTCTTAACATGCATTAACATTTTGTTAGTTAAATCTTTAGTCAAAATTTGGCACAAACTACAAAGGGGACCTATAAACCAGGACAGAGGTAGTACTTAGTAGTACTAGTAGGAGTACTTTTTACCTTGGAGGACGCGTATAGCTAGCTAGGCCCTTAAAGACTAGAACCCACTAGCTGCCACCATTTTTGTTTTTCCATGTCTTACTATCTCATCCATGTAGCCAATAGTGTGGCTATATATAATAAGCCGGTTATTTTACTTCCTCTATACCGGAGTAGTACTATTTGCTGCACAGTATTACTGACCGCCATATTTGAGCACACCATTATTATGCATGGACCTTGACTATGTACGTCACCATGTGTCCAGATCTGGGATGCCGCGTGTACCAGATGAACGGCGCCGAGTTCGACCCCCGTGATGCTACGTGCGTGCCGAGGAACACTCTTGGAGAGTACTCGCTTTTCATCGGGGACAACTACCCCATTGTGAAGCGGATGCCACCTTCCATGCACGTATGGAAGGCCTGCCGTTCATGAAGCATGGTTGTGTCTTCATTGCGCACCACCGGATGAACGACATGCTGGGACACGCTATCCCTGATTTATGCTGCTTCAGCTTGGATGAGTCTCCATCGTGTGGAACCGGACTAGAAAGCTGCGACAATGATTCCCGTTTCCCACCGCTATGGATCGTGCCATCCATGAAGAACACCTGGGAGTGGAACCTGGAGGAGGACATGTAGCCCATCTATAACGTGTAAGTGGAGTATGGTAATTGTGAACGGTAGCGCTGTGAATATATGTGGACTAGTCGTGCACAAATTTATCACATGAATTGGAGATGAACTTGTGTGGCATACTGGCATTTTTCCTTTAGAACTTATTACTAGTAAATGTGTTATGTGTACGTGCAACTTGTGTGATTGTTGCACGGGCTCCAACATGCTCTTTGAGAAAAAAAGGTGGCACCGCTTTGGATATACATGACGTGGCGGCATCATATAGTAGCATCGTTCGCTATAGTTGTAGTACACTCCTACTAGGACGAAAACTCCTATAAAACCTTATGCTTGGCTCTTTGCCTCTTCGGGAGGTTCAACAGTTCATACTCGTGTGAACCTTGCACTTGGCTCTTTGCATCTTCGGAAGGTCCAACAATGATGATACTACGGTACAATATGCTTTTGGCAATCTGACATCGATTGAACTATTGCATGTCCATCGCGAGGGCGAGGGCGAGGGCGAGGGCGAGGGAGAGGGCGCTTTAGTCAAAACCCTCTCCTCATCCGGCGAACCACCGCGCGCGTGGGCGAGGGAGAGGCGTAGTAAGCAAGCTTCTCCTTGTTTGGCGAGTTAACGGGACACATCATAGCAGTACTAGTACTAGTAGTAGTCCATACGGCGTCCTTTCCGATTAATATGGCTTAATTTGAAACGAGAAAAATACACTGGTGGTCAACGTATGTAACAATACGCTCTTTACGGTCACTATATATAGTTTTGCGGTGATTATACGATCACTAGCTCTTCATAGAGCACCATATTGCACCCTATTGACTGGCCACATAGTCGACGTGGCACTTTGTTGACTGGTTAAATTGTCACCTGGTTTCTGGGTCCCACCTGTTAGTTGGCAGAGCAAAGAAATCACTTCAACAAAACTTTACGCAGGCACGACACGAGTCCAACCCTTGCATGTGAACCGCACTGGCTGTGTATGTGAGTGCACGCTAGTGTACTCCCTCGGTCTTCCAACAAAGAGTGTACACCGACTATAAGGCTGGTCATAGTGGAGAGTAACATATACTAGTATCATGCATATGATACTAGTGTATGATACTACATCTATAGTGCATAGTATCATAAAGTAGTATCATAGATGATCTCATTTATTGCCATGCATGACACATACTCCCTCCTTTCCGGTTTATAGGACTTATCTCAAATTTTAGTTTTTCCATTTTATAAGGCT
Organism: Triticum aestivum; assembly: GCF_018294505.1. Taxonomy (NCBI): domain Eukaryota; kingdom Viridiplantae; phylum Streptophyta; class Magnoliopsida; order Poales; family Poaceae; genus Triticum; species Triticum aestivum. The sequence goes on from NC_057798.1 coordinate 485,072,046, forward strand.
TAATTTGGTTGTTTTCCATCACATGTTCAGATTCCAAGGTGCATTAAATCATTGCATGCAAGTATTAAGAGAAAATTGACAAATGCATGTACTTTATGCATGCATGCATTGCAATTAATGCATTGATAAACATATTTTTTTTGAGAAAAACAAGAGCATTAATTAGGTGCTTTTGCAAAACTACAAAAAGTATTCCACCACTCACCATATACCTTGATTGGTGAGATTTTTGAATTGAGCCCTATAAACCGGAAAGGAGGGAGTAGTAACATAACATTTATTGTGTTATGGTATCTACCTATGTTACTCCTACCCTCTCTCTCTTCTTTAATTGTTTGCCACATAAGCATGTTTGCGAGTCCCAAGTACATGGTACTAGTTATGTTACCCCCGCTATGGCCAGCCTAAAACAAAGAGTGTAGTACATGATGTACATCTACACTTCCAATGCATTTAGCCTTTAATCTATATTGATATTGATTGACTAATGCACCAACTTGTGCTGTAGGTATAGGATACATGCCTATCCCTAATTACAGCATGCAACGGCCTTCATTTAATCTTCTTCTCTCAATGGTCGCATGCACACACAAGTCTGATACTTTTGGGTGTTAATTATGCCCTGGTCAATGTGTAAATCTTTAAATGTACAGTCTTTCACGGACGTAGGGAGTAGGTTGAGCACTTGAGCGTGAGCGTGTGTGTTGTGTCGTGTGCTGTGTGCCGAATGGGTGCGTGAGTGTTGCGTTCGTCCATGTGTACGTGTGAGTGTTGCATGTTGCATGCATGCATGCATGCATGCATGGGGATTACTCCCTCCCATTGACATGTTCATATTTCAAGCTTCTTCTGTTCCCTCCATATGGTGATACTCCCTCTGTTCCCAAATACAGAGTAAAATCCTCCCTCTGTTCCCAAATACGGAGTATTTGTCTTTCTACAGATTTTAACAAGTGACTAGGTACGGAGCAAAATGAGTGAAGTGAGCGTAGAGGCATAGGGATACTGTAGAAAGGAAGTCCTCACGATCCATTATTCCCCATCTCGGTCAAAGAGAACTATTCAACTAGTCTTCGCAGTGAAGTGACAATACACGCTGCAGCAGATGGGACACGTAATTAATAAGCTGAACCAGTGTGTTGGTGTTACTAAATCAGCCTTACCCAGTACTGCCATCATGTTTGCCAGTAGAGCACGCTTCCACAAATACACCTACGCACCTCTGTCCTCCATTAACTAACATATGGGCCCTCTTGTGGTAGACCCACATGTCATCGGTGTAACTATTTACACTCCGAACGACGGTATATCCTGGTAGTAGTACTAGTAGAATTGAGATTTAATGCACTTTCTTCCCCGTCTTCCACTCTTCTTCCTCCTCTCTTCCCCATCGCCGGCCGCACACCATTTACCCCCGCTCACTGCTCGCCCACCCGCTCCATCTTCCTTGGTAGCTCGCGCGTACCATATCCCCCCGCTCACTGCTCGGCCAGACGAGGAGAAGCTTCTTCGCTCGCCCACCCGAATCCACTTCCCCGCTGGCTCGCAGGCACCGAAAACCCCAATGACAGAACCGACTGACACGCAGAGCCGTGATTGGAATTCCCTCCCTGATGTTCTCTTGGAGCAGATATGTAGTCGTATGGACCTACTCAGCACCATCCATCTGGCGGCATGCTTGGTGTCTTTGTACCGTCTACTCGTCTGCAACCGACCGGCTCTTTTCAAGACACCCTGCTTGCTGATGCCCGATCCTCGCAGGTGGTGCAGACACCGACTTGACGATCCTACGGAGGTTGTCGTGGTGCCCCTCGACATGCTACCACTACCCGTCCACCTATTCTTCATACGCGGCCACTACTGGGCGGGCATGAAGGCCAACTGGATCGTCCTCATCCACCACTCCGATAGTCTATGGCGTCTCGTGGATATCTACACCCAGCGAGAGATCACCCTTCCATCATTGGATACCGCCGCCATCGAGCCTCGCGGCCCGCTGGACACTCCTGCCTACTACGCACAAGACGCGTCAAGCTTTTGGCTCGACCTCTGTTTGGAGAAAGTTGTAATCCGTGAAGTGCCCACACCATCAGAAGACTACATGGATTACAAGCTCATTGCCTTGTTCAAAATGAGATTAGTCTATCTGGAATCCGGTCGCCATACATGGTTATGGCTCATCATCAATCCTGTTGAGGCAACATTTCTGTCTGATGCTATAGTGCATGATGGCATCGTTTACGCGGTCGACGCACAGATTGGCTGCCTATACTGGTGGAATCTATCGTCGTGTAATTGTTCTATCTCATCTCATCTTTACCTTATGAATACGACTGCCTGTTCATTTGTTACAAATTTAGAATACATAGCATGTCTATAACCACATCATTGCTATATGTTCCTCTCATTTCCTAGATTTTTATGACCACACATGTTATTGTTAGAGTTGATATGAGAACAATTGGCATCTAATGATTGTTAGAATACATATTATGAGCATAACATCATGATTGCTATATGTTACTCTCGTTTACAAGATTTTTATAACAACGCATGTTATTGCTTAGAGTTGATATGAGAACAGTAGTAGTAAGTGCTATGGTAGAATATGAGTAGGCGCTGTCATAGCTGTTTTCCTCTCATTGTTACATGATGTTTGAACCATGACATATTGCTAGAATATGAAAGCCATTGGCTTATTTTTTTAACTTGGGGTATGATTATGACCACGGCATTGCAATTCTCTGTCTATGATATGTGTCACTGTTATAATAATCTTAATTCCACACATACTCTGAACATGATTGTTTATTTTTGTCCTTTTGGTCTCCAATTTGAATTGTTGCAGCAGACGCAAATGCGCTGGCCTTCATGATTCCAGGACCTGGAATCGTACCAGCCGATGGGTGGTGGTTTATCGCTCGTTCAGCTGACGGCGGTCATTTGATGCTCATTCGCACGTACCAAATTGACCAAACCATTACATCAAACCACATGCAGTACAATGCGTGGGGCGTTCGTGACATTGATGGCTATGGCTGCTTCGTGTTCGAGAAAGATCCCAGCTCCGTTGGGCCAGGCGTATTCAACTGGAGGCGGGTTTACAGCCTCGGCAACCACTCCTTGTTCCTCGGGCTCAATTATCCGATCATCCAACCAATCATCGATCATATCACCGGCGATGATTACCGTGCTATGCAACTTCCATTCGCGAGGGGGGACTGTGTTTACACATCATACCATGGGTTTCATGAATCACCATATCCAGAGATTCGTCGACACAGCTTGTTGCCAGATAATCTTCAGTGTGTGAAAGGCATCAAGCTTCCATGCGATGGATGGCTTTTGCAAACCCGACATGCGGCGATGTGGTTCATGCCAACAACAAATATGCACAACTTGATTCGTGCTGATATCTAGACTGAGCCATGTATTCTGCTGCTGTAGCACGACCCTCTTTTGTTGGATATTATGTACTATCATTAGTTTGAAGCACTCATCTGGTTTGAAGGATAGTAGATACCTTCCTGGGATCAAGTGCATCCTAACTCACCTGCGTAGGATGTATTGATAATGATGATGGAGATGTTGTGCAGAAGCCATATATATATATATATATATATATATATATATATATATATATATATATATATATATATCAGTTAGGCTTCAAGTGCGTACTTGTTAGTTAAACCTTTGTATAAATTGTGACACTAAATACGACTAGTAAGTAGTACAGTAGCAGTACTAGTATACATTGGTCAAATTAGTCAGCATAGTCCACACATTGAATTGAGGTGACAACACGCTGCGCGTGAGGTGACACAAGAATCCCGGCGGCATGTTCGGGTATTCTGGACTTCAAATTTGGAGTACCACTTATCTGTCGAAATCTTTCATCATTCACTTAAAACGGTCGATTGATCATACATTGAGTACCATATAACTGGAATTACTGATGCAAGTCAAAGAAGGATTGGTCGGTGCTACCGGCTGGCATCAAGTTCGATCCCATGGATCAGGAGCTGATCGAGCACCTTGAGGCCAAAGTGAGTGCTGACAGCGCGAGATTTCAGTCTCTCATCGATTTGTTCATACCAACTATCGACAGCGAGCACGGCATATGCTACACCCAACCTGAGAAACTTCCAGGTAAGACACCAATCGGCCGTCTAGTTGCACAAACATATTCCTTTGTTTATAGCTCTATTTTTCTTTTTAGACGTAGACCTGGTGAAGCAATTACAATTTGACAGTTAATAAAAAGTGAAACAAGTGACTGCAACATGCCAAAGATGTTATGAAAATGCCAACTACGTACACTAAAACCTGTATTCCACAATACTGTAGGTATCACACTGAGTGGCCTAAGGAAGCATTTATTCCAGCGCAATTCCTGGGTGTTCAAAAGGGGCACGTGGACGCGTCGCAAGATATAGTCGGAGTGCGGCATGCATGCGATGTGGCACAAGACCGGCAATACCTTGCTGGTGATGGTCAACGGCCGGCAGACGGTTAGCAAAAAAGGTTCAGGTGTTGCACACCAACAAGAACTTCGACCAGTAGAGGACCAACTGGGTGATACACCAGTACCACCTCGGGGACCTGGAGCAAGAGAAGGAGTGGGAGCTGGTCCTCTGCAAGATTTTCTACCAGCCGAACACTAGGGCCAGGAGTAAAAAGATTATAAGTTAGTTTGGTATTGGTAGTTGTACTACCTTGTCGTCCGCAAGTTGGTATTGTTGTTAACGATCTTTTGGTATGAACTTGCATTTGCTTCCAACCATCATGCCGAGGGTCGACGTGGATATAAAGCTGAATCATTTGTTTCGAAACGAATTTTCAGGCACCTGATTTTTATTTGATGGGTAGCATAAGCACCTGCCGTTCGAATTCCTAGTTCTCCAATTTTTTCGAAACAAGTGCATGCACTTATTATCACGATAAAAAACAATATCCGTGCTGCATCCCAGTTATCAGTCTGTACTTGCAGAATTCTCTCGTTTATTGAGCACGTATATTGTTTTTTCAGGTCGAGCAAGTTTCAACTGGGCTGTAGACTGCCCAGGGTTGGTTTTGTTTTTACCAGGCCCAGCCCATGACGACAACGGGGCACAAAGATCCAGCAGGTATCTACTGGCCTCTGGCCCGCCAGCGTTAGTTATATTTTGTCTTACAACATCCGCAGGCAGTTTTTTTACTGAATCAAACACACAGCCCAGTTCTATTTTCCTCTTGAAACGCATGTCCTACATCCGTTTTCTAATCTCTACCTATAGTTTTACTAGTTCATATACACGTATCATTATATTGAAAACACATAAAATTCCCTTTTCATATTTACATCCTTATTTTTGTTGTTTTTCCCACCCAGCGCTGATTTTTTACCACTGGTTTTCCCTTAAACCAACTCAATTGTCCCACGTCTTATTTGCTTACAAAAACAAAACGATTTTTTGGCAAATCAATAAGTTCTTAAAAAATGTTTATCATTTCGGGATTACAACAGTTCGGACTCCACCGAAATATGCAAAATAAGGTTGACAGCTGGGTCCATGGCCACGACCTAGTTTTTTTGTGACTTGCCAAGTAAGTCGCTTTGTCAGGCGTGTTGGGCTGCAAATCTTTCAAGACGAGGAGAGCTTTCATTCGGCTGGCCGAGAAAATGGCCCATCAGTAATGAGAAATGGGTTGTACATTTTTAAAACACATCAAACCGGCAATTAGTTTCAAATATCTTTTTTTTCATTTCAGATTTTAAATTACATTAATTTTTATGCGTGGAGAATTTGTTCGATTATATATTGATATACATTTATTTTTAAAATCAGTTTGAATGTGAGTCGAAATTTCGGGATTAAAAACAGTTCGCACCACACCGAAATATGCAAAATTTCGTATAATTTTTTAACCGTGGCCACAATATGGGCTGTAATGCTAACAAAAAGAATTTGGGCTCCAGAAAAACCCTTAAGAATTAGCAAATGGGCTGTAAATTATTAGAAATAATGGCAGATGGGATGTATGCTGTTTTCCACAGATTTGAGGCTTTCCTAAAAAAAGGTTGACGCACAAGCAGTGACTGTTGGATGTCCATCCAACGGCCGTCGTGCCTCTTCAATCTCTGCTCTTCCTGCTCCAGCCGCTCAAACAAGCACCGGCGGGACTGCCTGCTCCCTCTTCCTCGCGGCCGGCTGTGCTGCCGCGCAGGCCTCACCGCCCCATCGTACTCCCATCACTGGCCTAGCCATCCCTCTACTCACCCACACCTGCTGTTATTCTCCGGCGACGGCAGACGAACCAGTAAACCCTCGTACAGTCATCCTCCCCTCCGCGTGGGAAACAACTGTCGAGTCTTCCCTGCCTCCATGTCGTTCCCTTCCTATGCCTCGTCGTCGTCCACCGCCCTGGTGCTCTCGGCGCGGCCTGGTCAACGTGGCAACGACCGACATGCATCTGAAGTGGACTGTACGTGGAGAGGCCGACAACTGGGTCCACGGTCGCACGCAAGGAAATGCCTCCTTATTACGCGCAAAATTATGATTCCTCCACCTAACATCAGGGACCCACCGAAAGGGCCTCTGTATTTTGAGAAAAAAATGTTACCGCCACTGACAGCTCGGACCCACCAGCTATATCTTCGCAGCAAGGAAGTGCCTCTTTATTACGCACAAAAAAATGAATACCCCCCCTGTTAGCTGGGACCCAGTATAGTGGCAGGCTGACTTGTGGGCCTACTAAGTTGACGGGGACGGAGGCCTTTGTCAACTTAGTCAATATGCATGATTCTAGCCCAAGTGACCATACGATGTCCATCCAACGGCCGTAGTGCTTCTTCAACCTCTGGTCTTCTTGCTCCAGCCGCCAAAACCAGCGCCGGTCGTGCCTCGTGCTCCTGCCTCCCGTGGCTGGTTGCGATGTGGCGGAGGCCTCACCGCCCCTACTACTCCCACTGCTGGCCAGGCCATCCCTCTACTCACCCACACCCCACGTTAACTGTTATTCTGAAGCGACGGCAGCCTCACGCCGCAGCGAACCAGTGAACCCTCATACTCCTCTATGCGTGGGCATCCACTGCCACGTCTTCCCCGGCTCTGCGTTGCCCCCTTCCTAGGCCTCGCCGTCGTCCACTGCCCTGGTGCTCTCGGCGCGGCATGGTCAACGTGGTCAAGGAACGGCTTCCATCGGACGTGGACTGTACGTGGAGAGGCTGACAGCTGGGTCCATGGTGGCCGCAAAGAAGTGCCTCCTTATTACGCGCAAAATAATTATTCCTCCACCTGATAGTAGGGACCCACCGTACAGGCCACCGTATTTCGCGAAAAAAACGTTTCCCCCTAACTACTGGGACCCACCAGCTACACCTTCGCACGCAAGGAAGTGCATCCGGGCAAAAAAACAAAACAATTCGCCCCCTGACTATTGGGACCCACCAGCTACATCTTCGCACACAAGGAAGTGCCTGACAGTCGGGACCCACCTGGTCAAAGCGTACGTAGCGTTGTCATTCTGGTCGCGAACGTGTACGTACATACTGGTTGTTGTAGAGGTGTGCATGTGTCGTAGTAGAGGCGCGCACATAGCATGTACACGTACGTACAGCGGCCAGGGTGCAAGAAAGAAAATACGGCCACGTATGTGTACATACGAGCGGGGTCTCGAACGCCTACTCACGCATACGTACGGCCAGGGCTCGTGTACATTGCTGGGTCGGAACGGAGAAACAGCGTCGTTGTCATGTTCATGGGGAGCCAACCGGCTGGGTCGGAATGGAATGTGTGGTCGTGTTCATTGGGAGGGCTTGGACGGAACAGGCGATGGAAACGAGGCCTGGCGTACCGCAGAACGGAGGAAACGGCCTTGTGTTCGACCGGCCACGTTCGAAACGGGATCCTGTTCATCGGGAGGGGTGTGGCATGCCGCAAAACGGAGGAAACGGACCTCCTACGGTCGAAACAGGGGTCCTGTTGATCGGGAGGGGTGTGGCGTACCGCAAAATGGACGAAACGGACTTGTGTTGGAGCGCTATGGTCGAAACGGGGGTCATGTTCATCGGGAGGGGTGTGGCGTACCGCAAAACGGATGAAACGGACTTGTGTTGGAGTGCTACAGTTGAAATAGGGGTCCTATTCATCGGGAGGGGTGTGGCGTACCGCAAAACAGGACTCGACAGGATACTGTTCATCTCCACCGTCGACCTCCTCCAGCCTCCACGGGCTACCGTCGACCTCCTCCAGCCTCCACGGGCTCCTGTTCATCCAGCCTCCACCGCGCGCTACTCCACTGAATACTGTTAAACCACCCCTCCACGGGCACCCCTCCACCGTCTACTATTCATCCAGCCCTCCACACCACGGGGTCCTGTTCAACCACCCCTCCACGGGCACCCCTCCACCGTCTATTGTTCATCCAGCCCTCCACACCACGGGGGTCCTGTTCATCCAGAGGCAACGCCACCGCTCATTGTTCATCCAACCCCCCCCCCCCCCGCAACGCTCACTGTTCATCGAATCGATCGGCTTCAGTTAGCAGCAGTAGCGAAGGAATCGCTCGATCGGGTTCAATTAACAGCCATCGATCGATCGCTCGGGTTCAGTAATGTGTAGCCTGCAGTGCAATTGCTCGAGTTCAGTTAGAGCTCAATGCCTCGCTCGGGTTCAGTTAGAGCCAACGCCTCGCACACACGCGCGTACGTGTACGAGCGAAACGCGCATCGCTCGGCCCCCGACCACCCACCATAACCGGGAACTCCCCGAAATTTTCTTTGCCCTCGCTTGTACCACTCTTTTTTATGTCATGGATGGCCCAAAGAATGTCATGCAGCTGCGTCTCTGGCCCGCCCAGGACGGAAAGCCCATTTTCTGTCATGATTTTTTGTCATAGAAGTAGGATCCCACCACATCTTTGATGATACCGGGTTTTGTCGCAATTATCGTCATAGAAGTGTCATATGTATGATAGAAAAAAATTTCATTCGGCCCAAAATGTCACGGATGTGTCGTTTTTTTGTAGTGTACACATTCACACATGTTACATCACTTACACCATTGATCAAAAAGCCCCTCTCTTCACGTTTATTTCGCATACAACATTCTTTTGAATAAAGCATGGCCAAAAAATTATTTTATAATTTCTACATATATACAACATTACAAAGTTATATGGAGGAGTATGAACGCTAATTTGCATTGCAATGCGCCCACAATGATATTTATTCCGCACTATGAATTTGTATATATTTATATATATATAAAGTTAGTCATAATAAAGAGAAATGAAGAGCATCTCTCTCTCCATCGCATAACCCCCTCTACGCCCCTTTCACGTACGCACACGAACTATCTGTAGGTCCTCTAAAAGTAAGCCCCCAGCACATTCACGCATGTTTCATCTTTCTCTCGCGATATATACAATGACGATCATTGTATTTGAAGCGAAAGCTTGATACGTACATTGGACTTCAGAGTCCACTCATTACGGTCACCATTTACGTTTTGTGGTTATAGCAAGATGCTCGTGCATTGCACGGAACATCAAGATGCATTTGTATGAGTAGTTTATCTTGTGGGAGAAAAGGATGAACAAGGGAAGGCCTTATTTGCAAATGTGGAGAGTGGTGTGGGTATCTTTTTGCAAAATTGCCATAGGTTCCTTCCTATCTGTCGGATATAAATCGGATGGCCTATATTGCAGGATGGCAGGCACACCATCATCACCAACTCTGCTTTTTATAGCTCTTATTATACAGTCATATGCTCACTATACAACTCCGTATTTGCTCAAGACACGACTAGTCAACCAGTTAAACGCTCCATGTGGCACCTCTAATGTTGCATCACATTATCACACTACCATCGGGCCCACCTGTCAGCTTGTATCTACTCTACATCTTTTTTTAGAAATGGAGGAGCACCCCCGGCCTCTGCATCTGGACGATGCATATGGCCACTTTACTAAATATTCACACAAGACCTTACAAGGTCATACAACAGTAAGACAAAATGCACCGTCTAGGCAACATCTGTCGCTACTCCTATCCAGTTGACGAAAGAATGTTCATAGTCTGGGCCTAATACCAAAAAGACCTCACTGCCAAACCTAAACATCTAGGACCTAAGGTCCCTACCAAGACGCCTGCCGGGTATGGGGCACCTACCAGTCCGGCGCATTCCTCAACCAGAACGCCTGCTGGGTATGAGGCCACCGCAGCCACCTGCCACTAATCCATCCTTAGAGTTGTACTATTGCATCTATCGTGCCAGGTCTCTCTGCCATTGATGCCACCACGACGCCAGACAACATCGTCCTCCTGCGCGAGTCCATCGTCACACATCAAACATCGAATCTGCATTGTGCCACACCATTGAGATCCGTCGCCATCAATGTGTAGGATGAAGCACCACTCCACCAAAGAAGCCGTCCGCTGGTCCCACAAAAACAAGTGCACCTCCAAGAATGCTGCCCCCAAGGGGATAACGACACATGATTGCCGCCAACATCCGATCAGCTGATCTAGGGCTTCCCCCGGAGGTATTGAGCGAAGCTGGGAGCTTCACCTTGATGATACCTTCATGAAGGAAACGATGATAAGGGCATTGTTATCACCGGCTTCGGCCATTGACCGAAGACCAGGTTTTCACCCTGATCCGTCCCAAGTAGTCCATCCGACAACCTGTGGATCGTCTCGACCACCTTCAAAGCGCCAGATCTAGCCGCCTAGATTCGGCGACCAACCGCAACCACAGTGCCACCGTAGGAGTCCTGGCGCACCGGCCACTTCCTGAGTGTGCCACCACTGGAGCCTAGGAGGAGGGCTCCCACCCCGCCTTGCCAAGTCGCGAGAGCCGCCGAGATGGATCCCGCGTGCTCGTCACCGTCTCGTATCTGAACCAATATGTCATGGAATTCTCACGTCAGATGTCCTAGTGAAAGGACTTAGTCGTGGAGCCATCGCAACTAGGAAGCTTAAAGGGGTTAATAGGGACAAAGGACATGAGGTTTATACTGGTTCGACCCCTTACGGTGAAGGTAAAAGCCTACGATTCAGTTTTGAGTGGGATTGCTTATGACTCGATAACTAGGGAGTGGAAACACTTGACCTAGCTCTCGATCTGATGTTACTTGCCCTGAACCACCGTCGGGTCATCCCTTTATATATAGAGGTCGACGCCCAACGGCTCATAGAGTCCCGGCCGGCTCATAAACAGTGTCTGGCTCGGTCTCTTAACTATTCTTGCCTTACAATACAAGTCACGTACATATGGCGGTTTATCACTACAGGCCTTAAGTCGCCTCTAGGCTTTGGGCCCTTAACTAAACCGCCATCTTCAACCTTGGTCTTGGGCTTCAAGAATACTGGTAGGTATAACCCGGCCCCTCCTGGGCGGGTCATACCAATAGTTATATCCCCAACACAATCCGTAGATCAGATCACCGTCACAGAGCCGCCTTAGACAGGGACTCCACCACGCCATGCCGTCGCGGGAAGCCCAAGCTTCACCGGCCACCACCACCCAGGGCCGCCGCCCCGGGATCCAGACCAACTCCGACGAAGAAGAAGTACACCACCACCAAGCCTAGGGCCGGCGCCCCAGACATCCTCGTGTTGCAGATCAAATCCAGGAGCAGTGCACCGCTGATGGCGGTTGAGATCAGTACCACGACAAATTAGCCCGACCGAGTCAAGGCTAGATCCACCGTTGCTGGTGCCATCCTCCACCGCCGCCACGACACCACATCCACTCTCTACATCTACATCTACACTCTTATAAAATACACTCTTATAAAAAACAGTGTTAGTGATGATGGTGTGCCTGCCATCCTGCAATATAGGTCGTCCAATTTATATCTGACAGATAGGAAAGAAACTATGGCAATTTTGCAAAAAGGTACCCACACACCTATGCACATTTGCAAATAAGGCCTTCCCTCGTTCATCCTTTTCTCTCACAAGATAAACTAGTCATAGAAATGCATCTTGATGTTATGTGCAACACACGGGCATCTTGCTAGTAAGAATGAAAACAAACGACAAAAAAATATTGGACGGTGGTTCGAAGTCATGACCGCGGGCACAGCGGACAAGGTGGCCTTGTGTTGGTATACTGAGCCGTTTGTTTTAACACACAGGATCTGGTGTGGTGATTACACACACACACACGCATGCACACAAACTGCATGCATGCAACACTCACATGAACACATGCACCCACGCACGCACGCAACACTCACACGTACACACGCAGCCACGCACGCATGCAACACTCACACGCACACACGCACGCATGCATGCACACACCAGTACACCACATGACCAACACACACACTCTCACGCTCAAGTGCTCAACCTACACGTGCATGCGCACACATCAGGCCCTAGCAGACACATACACAACCAGGTGATTCCCGCGCATGGGTTGGAGTCTTGTCGCGCCTGCATAAATTTTTGTTTATCTGACCTTTTCCCTATGCGAACTGACAGGTGGGGCCGACAAGGAGCGCGGTCAATTTAACTAGTCAACATGGTGCCACACAGACTATTTGGCTGGTCAATAGAGTGCAATCCGATGCTGAACCGTGAGCAAGTACCGTATAATCACCGCAAAACGTATATAGTGACTGTAATCAGCTTATTCTGAAGTTTGGTGACCGTATTACGCTTTTCTCTCTATAGGCCCTCCAAAACTACATCTCTACAGGTTCTCACATGTTACATCTAACAACTATGCAATATAGCACTACTACTACACTCTAACACAATAAATCATATGTGTTTTTAGTTTTACTAGATATCATATAGTTACTTAATTATTCAGTTTGCATACATTAAAATTGCCTTTGAAATGTATGGCCAGTATCATCTACCGCGCGGGAAAAATGCCGCCCTTTCCTATTTAATCGGGTTTGTATCGATGGATCGTGTGAAACAGCAAAACTATAGTACTATATAGTACAAGTGACAGTTCACTAGGCCGTCGTGTCGTGTACTCCTCCGTCGTAAGAGTGTAGCGCTCGCTTTCGTAAATCTTCTAGTCCCTTTCGCCGACATGTGGGACATCAAGCTACCGGGTCCACGTGCCATACCGAAATACAGTGCAGAGCGGCCGGGGTGAAGCACCCAGTCATGGCGCCGACATAGTAATGAGCAATGAGGCGTCAAATCACAAAGATGCACCTTTCCCGCAGTTAAGTTGGAGGGACAAAGTAATAATGCTAAAAAAGAAGTTGGAGGGACGAAGCAACCATCATTTCACTGGTTGTTGAATTCGCTTCTCCCTCATCTTCTTCAAGTTAACCACGTGTTGCTTCTGCCATTGTTCTGCCTCATGTGGGACGTGGATCGGCTTGGTAAAGCACTGACACGTGGGACCGCATGTTAGCAAACTGCCAGGACAACGTCCTCTAAAAATAAGAAACCTCCCCCACCATCCGTGTGGCAAAATCACCTCCTTTTTACTAATCTTGATTCTATAATTTTTTTAGATCAATATAATTGAGATTTGTATAGATAGCACACAGGAGCAAAACCAAGTGGTACGGTTAAGGGAATCCACAATGTGTAGCCAAATGTGAAAATAGCTTTTGGCATGATGGGAACCATTGTGGACGGTGTTGCCAAAGCCAAAAAGATGGAACCGAAGCTCCCTGATTGATTGATTGAAGGAATAGAAAAATGCAACATCTCTCCTCTTTCTCCCGTGCTTGGACTCATGTAAAGTATAGAGCACATAGTCTACTCCCCTGTCCCTTCTATCACAAATCACAAAGTAGTGAGGCGTTAAATCACAAAGCACGAATTAAGCAACCTTCATTTCACTCTTCGGTGACTCTGCTTCTCCATCGCCTTCTTCGAGAAACCATCTCACCGCACTAAGTTGGACAGAAGATGCTATTGTGTACTAGTAGTACTAGTACATTTACGCGTCCTTTGGTTCAACGGACTTCCTGGATGGAAATAAGGCGGTTGTCTCGGCTTGCAGGCGGCACTTGCGAACGACTTATCATGGTCTCCCTCAATGGTGTTCTCCGTCGAACGCACTTCGCCAAACCACAACATTCGAGATATCATGGATGTCACCACAATGGGGAAGGAAGTCAAATATAGTTACTACCTCCATGTTTTGTACACAAGGCGAGTATATCAAAATTACAATTTGCAAAAGGCCACTAACACTAATCGAGGCAAAATTGATGGGGTTTGCCTCGAACTAGCAACCAAGGACATTAATATCCCCTGCATGCATGCGGAAGTGAGAAGGTTGGTTTGCATGGCGCTGTATTAATCAAGTGATGAGGAGTGAGATGGTTAGATCTTTGGGCTTTGGAGAAAAAATACACATTAATTGACACGTGAAACGAGGATTTGTATCGATTAATCCCACGAAGGAAACCCCCGCCTTTCTTTTTTAACACTAGTACTCCTAGTACGTACATACTTATCCTGTTTGGGTCTAGGCCTTCCATTGCCATACTTCACCACACATTTTTGCCAAGTTTGCCTAAAGTTTTCAAAATGAAAAGGAGGTACACTTGCACATGGCTTTCGCGGTCGCACCGCACCCTCACACGGTAGCTCCTGCACACCGCGGTCGCACCGCACCCTCACACAGTCGCTCCTGCATGCTGCAAACTCAACCAAGGGAACGCACCCTCACTAACACATGTTGTCGCATCTGAACAAACCAAACTCAGCCATCCTACCTCTGACACATAATTTTTGTTCCCACAGTATGTTTATCCAACCGCATGTTGGGGAGTATTTGTACGGCCCGTGCGGTGGTCTGTTGGGGAAGAAGAAGAGGTGAGGAAGAAGGGTTAGGAGACATAGGATATTCATACAACCGCCTGAAATGGTAGACTGAGCCAAGTCAGGCGACTTGCATAACAATATATGTTTTTACACAGCAAAAGATCCATAAAAACAACAACATAAAGAAAAACTATCACTGCTCGTGGAACGAGACGGCCTCATCATATTTGGCTGCCGGCGCGAACCAGCCGTAGCTGTCGGCGTGTGTCTCCACATTGTGGTTGTTCTCGGCCTCCAGCTACTCGTTCACGCGGAGCATGCAGGCACACTGCATGGACGAGAGCACCGACTGGTTCAAGTCGAGGACGTCTGGTTCCGCCTGCAGGAGGGCCTCGATGGCAGCGGCATCCGGGTGCTCCGCGTCGAGTCCAGCCTCCTCCGCCCGGTTCAAGTCCAGGATGTCTGGTTCCGCCCGCAGGAGGGCCTCGATGAGAGCGGCATCCGCACGCTCCGCGTCGAGTTGAGCCTCTATTGCCTGGTTCAAGTCCAGGGCGTCCGGTTCCGCTTGCTGGAGGGACTCGATGGCAGCGGCATCCGCGCGCTCAGCCTCAAGTTGAGCCTCCGCCGCCCGGTTCACATCCATGACATCTGGTTCCGCCTGTAGAAGAGCCTCGGTGGCAGCGGCATAGGCGTGCTCCACGTTGAGTTGAGCCTCTGCCTCCCGGTCCTCCTTTAGTATCTCCAGGTTGAACCACTGGTCCGCCTGCACCATGGGGGACTCGGACGCTGGCATGAAGTCGACGTCCATCGTCTCATACCCATCGGGGGCCTTCTGCGCCGCGACCTCCGCCATGAACATTGGATCGGCTTCCTCCTCCTTGTAGCTTGGCTCCAGAGAACTCGGGGATTGGCCCGCCGCAAAGCGAGCTTGGGAACGGAGGTCTATGGCGCCGACCGCTGCCGCGATTTCCGTGCGGCGCTCCGGTGTCGGCTTCTTCTAGTACGTGATCTTGCGGTGCACCATGGCTTCCCGGTGAACTAGGGGATGGTTGATGCGGGCTAGGGGATCGAAAGGTGGGGGAATGGGCTGGAGATTAGGTCTGGTTTTAGGGCAGTGGCTGGCGTAGGCCGAGCAGCGAAGGTTCTGGTGTGAATAGTGGTTCCGGTGACGACCGGTCAATCGGTTTTGCAGCCCGGCACGCTGGACCCTCCATGTTGCTCACCGAATGGAATGCGCTTCGTCTTGCGTTTTCGCTCGCTTGTGGGACCGCAGTTGAGAGCAAACTGACGCCCCTTCCCCTCCCATGCCGGCATCATTTATACTACCACTCCCTCCATTTTATGCGAAGTAAATAAAAATAGAGGGAGTCTACTACGGATGAGGATCCCCTAACATGGCCGAACCCATTGAGTAACTGACATGCGGGGCCTAGTAAGCACGGGGTCCGCCAGTAAGTGACCGAAAGGTAGGGTACGGCAGGAAAACCAACGTCGGATGATCCACTTACACTACTACTCCCTACTTCCATTTACTATATAGGGCCTAATGCATTTTTCAAGGCTAAGTTTGACCAAATGTTAGAGTAATAATATATGAAATGCAACTTACCCAAAGCATATGGTCAAATTCATATGTGAAAGGAGCTTCCAATGATATAATTTTCACATTATACATCTCATGTACTATTAATCTTGTCAATAGTCAAATGTGGTTTTGAAAAACGCATTAGAGCATGGTTAATAATATAGACAGTCGATGGCTATAAGGAACTGCCATGTCATCTATAGCCATCATCTATTATATGCACTCATACAATAGTGTGGGCTATAAGATTGGCTAATTCCCGCAAAGAAAATTATAAGGTAGGCTATTGTATTAGTACTTTTTTCCATCTGCTCTCTATCTCTTTCTTCATATTGAACTTGGAATGTGTATATAGCTAGGCTCTTGCATGAGAGCTCACTCCCCTTACTTTTTCACATCTCTCTCCTCCACATAGGCCCCATATAAATGGAAGGAGGGAGTACTACTATGAGCACTGCATACTCTAGTACATATGTTGTCAGTACTCCACTAGTACTATTGGACAGGGAGCTTAAAAAAGTTACTATTGGACTGGCTATACGTGGCGAAAAACTAGTAGGAAGAGCATGCACGAGAACAAGCACATTCCCGTGGTTGAAAACAAATTGGAAATCATCTCGAGTACAAATCTTGGAGTACGTACGAATCTAACAATATTGATTGGGCGTTGTTGAATGTTGATACTTTTTTGATTAAAGTAGAGATACTTTGACTACACATAAACTTATATGTAAACTAGAAAGGATAGGAGGGAGTATATTGTACGTTCAAAAATGAAACGAACATTGAATACCCTTTATATATGATTTGCGGATGCTATGATCACCGGTTCAAAATTTTGAATCCGCCTTAGGTATCACACATGCCCCCACTCGTTCTCTCTGGATTTCATCTCGGGGTCCGGAGATCGATTGAAAGAGGACTAGGGTGGGTACAATACGTTCGTTTCGCTTATGAACATACAATATACTCCCTCTGATCCCCATAGACCCCCCCCCCCCCCGCGGGTCATTTCTATCATAGAAATAGACCAAACCTTTATATCCTTGCACGACACGCAATTGATCTCTGAACATCAATCAATCTCGTCAACATGTGTCGTGGCATGAACCGAATGGGATGTCAAAACTAAGACGCGAAGCGACACGTAGTGGAGGCAAAGTGAAACTTTAAACGAACCGTTTGTTTGTATGCATGTTGGACAAACTACAACATTGGAAATACAAGCATGGTCTAGGCCCACATGCGAATTATACTCGGCGGAATGTTCAAATGAGGCATGCGGGAGGATGGACTCGACCAGAGGGCGACATGATCGATGGAGAAGAGGGTTGGAGAGTAATGAGAAATAAGCAAACGCCACATGATTATACTTGAATGGTTCAAATAAACAATAAGTTGTCTCGCTTGGCCTACATAGTGAAAGGCCTAATGTGCAACGCGGAGCACTGACGCTCGAATATGGCCGGGAAAACAGGGAAACCAACATGTAGGGCACACCTGTCGGGACGACATAGCGCAGACTAGTCCAATGGAGGAGCTGGCCCACGACCTCCTCGCCATCGGCAACCGTTCATGTGGTCGTGGGGGCCAACAACGTGGCGCAGCTCCAGCACCGCCTCTGTACACGACTGTCGGTGTCAAAACCGGCGGATCTCAGGTAGGGGGTCCCGAACTGTGCGTCTAAGGCTAATGGTAACAGGAGGCAGGGGACACGATGATTTACCCAGGTTCGGGCCCTCTCGATGGAGGTAATACCCTACTTCCGGCTTGATTGATCTTGATGATATGAGTATTACAAGAGTTGATCTACCTTGAGATCGTAGAGGCTAAACCCTGGGAGCTAGCCTACGATTATGATTGTTCTTGTCCTACAGACTGAACCCTCCGGTTTATATAGATATCGGAGGAGGCTAGGGTTACACAGAGTCGGTTACAGAGAAGGAGATCTAATATCCGAATCGCCAAGCTTGCCTTCCACGCAAAGGAGAGTCCCATCCGGACATGGGACGAAGTCTTCAATCTTGTATCTTCATAGTCCAACAGTCCGGCCAAAGTATATAGTCTAGATGTCCGGATACCCCCTAATCCAGTACTCCCTTAGTAGCCCCTGAACCAGGCTTCAATGACGATGAGTCTCGCGCGTAGATTATCTTCGGCATTGCAAGGCGGGTTCTTCTCCGAATCCAGAGTACATGTTGCGGCAAACAGTGTTCGGCCTCCTGTCAATGTTGTACTCCTAGGCTTCTATGCTTCAATAATGGTTATCTCCATGTGTCGAGTGAATACGAGGAGCCGGCGCATTTTTACATTTGTCACCCTGACCCTGTAAATGAACTGTCTATTTGAAGAGACGGGGATTTTCAGATCCAAATCCTACCATCTTCTCCCAGGCGAGCGTTCAACAGAGCGCGTCCTAAAAAACCATTCCATCATGGCCAGTCGCCGCAGCTCTTCCTCTCGCTCCCTCAGCTCTAAGGCAGGGGATTGGGAAAAGTGTTCTGTCCCTCACAGTCGTTTAATAGAGTTGCAGACCCAAGGGTTTCTTCCACCTGCATACATGGTCCCCGTCCGAGCCGGACTAGCCACCTTTAATGATGGGGCGCAAGCGGAGAGATCTCCTAACCCATCTCAGGGGGAGCAAGTATGCCTCGTCCCATATTTACTAAGAGGCGTCGGGTTTCCAATACACCCATTCCTCCGCGGGCTTCTGGAGTTTTACGGCCTCCAGCTGCACAACTTTACCCCCACCTTCGTGCTGCACATTGCAGGATACTTGCCCTCTGTGAGTTATTCCTGGGCTGCGAGGCTCACTTCGAGTTATGGAAGAGGTTATTCTGCCTCATCCCTCGTAATTAGGAGGGATCCATATATCAAGTGGGCGGAGCTGAAATATGGCGCGTCGCCCAGACCGGATACCTGTGCGGCACTCCAAAGAAGGCACCTGAAGACCGGCCTTCGGAGTAGTTTTATGTTGATGACGTTCCCCTTCTGGACCCAGTACGGACAGGCCTTCCTGAGTTTACCAACACTTTGTTAAAGAAACGCCAAAGATGGCGCCCCTGGAGCCCCCAGGAGGAGAGCAATAGGGAAGTCCTCTACCTGATGAACAGGATAAAAATACTGGCCCAATCAGGACTAACAGTAATCGAAGTTATGTCGATATGCATAATGCGGGGAGTGCAACCACTCCAATATCGGGGGAAACCCATGTGGCATTTCAATGGAGAAGACGATGACACCCGCTGTGGTCGTAAAGGTCCGGACTCTGCCACCGCCCTGGCGAGAATATTGTCCGATTTGTATAAAGGAGAAGAAGAGGAGTTCCTTCGCATAAAACCGCGGGACAGGTTTTCCATGTACAACCCCCCAAGATGGGTAAGCTGTCATTCTTTACTCTACTCGGTTCATCCTTACCTCCTTTTGTCACAGTCATTTACCTGGCTATTTCAAAGCAGGAGCTGAAAAAAGCCGTGAAGGAGTTCAACAGCCCATCTCTGCAGCCAGAGGATCCTCGCCGGGCTCTTGACCCCGGACTTGAATAAGATCCGGACATCTCCGTGGAGCTTGTCCACGGGACATTCTACCAGGCAAGCTGTGATGGCACCTTAGTGGCCATTTTCGCCGATTATCCCGGGTTGCTCCCTATGTCGCATGTAAGTAAAGCCGGGGCCCTAACTTCTGAAAAGGATTCCTTCGCTATGCCCTACCTTATGTGCATATGTTACACTTTTATAGAGACGACACTTGGACCACCGCGCTGAGCCCATAGGGACTCATCAGCAAAGGGCCTCCCGGCCAAGCAGGCTTAAGAGGGAGGCGGTCAGGGCTGAGGCGCCACTGCAGAGGTACAATTTAAACTTGCTCCATGATTACCATTGTTGAAATGTAACAGCGGTCATTATGTCCAAGCAGAAAGAGTAGCCACCGGACTACATCTGGAGACCCCGCCGGCCACGCCTCGACCAGCCGGATTCCAGAACCGGACTCACAGATGGAAGCTGATGTGGGGACAACACTGAATTGTCCTCCTACAGAGGATGCGGACAGGCTTTCCGCGATGAATTCTGAAGTGGAGAGTGCCATGAATCACCGGCACAGGCGGGCCATACTCCGCGATGGTATTTTCTCTGAGGAGGCGTTCAATGCCTTCAACTCAGGAGACGCATACATTCGCGCTGCTCAAGATGGACTTGCTAGAGCGACGGACCAGTATGCGAAGGATATACGGGTAAGAAAATTTGATAAGCATGTGTATCAGTAGCCCCCGAGACTTGAAACAGTTGGAACAACTGATTTTAAGGATCATTATATGCATAGGTTCTTATAGATAAGAATACCCACTTAACTCAAGATCTGGAAGAATGCAAGACCTAGCTAAGGGCTGCAGTTGCCAAACAAGAGGAGTCCCAGAAGGCTTCCACTGGTAATACTTGCCTTGAGAAAGAAAAATTTTAAGGACATATACCAGTTGTTATTCGGCATGGTTTACAAATCTCAACAAAATTTTGTGCAGACAATCCCGGAGAGAATCTGAAGATCGTTAGAGACGATGAGCCATATGTCCAAGACAGCTAAAGGATGGCGAACACGTGCTCATGCAGGTTAGGCAAGAGAAGAATGATCTCCAAGATGCCAATGTCCGACTGAGCGTCGAATTATCAGATGTTCGAGTTCAGCTTACAGACTCCGTGAAGGAGAACAGGAGGCTTCGACACGACATTTATAGTAAGTGCTTAAACGAACTGTAGTACAGTTCGGCGAGGAAGCATGTTGACAGAGTTATGTCTGTAGGTATGCTGACAGGCCGTCCTGAAGAGGAGATGCCCGGATCCGTAGGCGATATGCTGCAAGATCTCTCACAACTGCACGAACAAGCTCGGCAGGTGATGCAGGGTATTGCCCAGGCCCTGTGGCCATCTGCTTTCCTGCTAGGAGGCATGGGCGAGCTTGCGGAGATGCTCAAAGGAGCACAGCGGCGCTTCCGATTATGGAAGATATCAGCTTGTTGACAAGGTGCAAGGGAAGCCTGGGCCATGGTGAAGACGCGATACGCCAAGGCTGACCCAAGCCATATGGCCGAAGTCGGGCCGGTGGGGTCAGATGGGCAAGAGATTCCCGTAAGTCTGGTATATGACCAAGTAGCGTTAGCCGCAAAGTATTCCCAATGGGATTGTAGGCTAGACAGCCTATTGGATGGTATAGAGGAAGAATATAGCCAATCCAAGTGACTATGTAATTCAATGGACCTATGTAGTCCTTAGCCGGATTGAAAATCATTTGTCATGGCGGACCGTTTTGCTTCAGCCCCCAGACCCGACAGTCCGAAGTGTATCCCAATACCCGCTCAGTTATGTAAAACCGGGGTATGCATGGAAACCAGGCATAGGGGTCATAAGTGGTTGAAAAGACAAGTACCCAACTAGTTATGTTATATTACATGGATAGTAAGAAACATCTTCTAGAGAGAATAGTTCAGGTAGGGGTTCCTTTCCCTGGGTACGCATGCATCGATGTGCATGTCCGAACTGCAAACAGAAGCGCAGGAAACAAAACATCTGGGGATTCACGTTGTAATAAACGAAAAACATCTTTTGTTCACTGACTGAATATTCCCTTAAGAACGCTAGCTTTCGGCTTCACCCAGTCTGAGGTACACATCCGGCTGAACCGGGAGTAACAATCGCAGAGGTGCTCCCCTTATGCCCTAGCCGAATTAACGGGAACATAGGGCATAAACACAAGAGCCAGGCAACCCATCATGTCCAAAACTTAAGTCATATCGATGCATATAATGGTGAAGAAAAGGCACATATAGAAAAAAGACGCATATGTGGTTGGCAGGAAGCCATAAGAGTAATTATATTTAGCTTCCGTATAGGAAGCCCCCAGGTATAGTGAGCACACATAGTGCGGCCGGAGCGATCAAAGCATCCATACAACATTTAAGGCTTTATGTGAAAAAGGTAAAGAGGGCGAGAAAGGAAGAAGGAGAACATAATTGAAAGAGCGGAGGTAGGGAGGCGAACACTGATTTCGGCACTAGGCGTAGAATCTTCTAAGTCTGGCCGCGTTCCATGGGTTCGGCTCGAGTCTGTTATCAGATATATTGTGTAGACGGTACGCTCCTCCGGTGAGAACTTTGTCAATGATGAAGGGACCCTCCCACTTGGGTTTGAGCTTGTCCTTCTTCTTCTCCGGTAGGCGTAGAATGAGTTCGCCAACGTTATAAGTTTTGGCCCGCACTTCTCTGCTTTGATACCTTCGAGCCTACTGTTGATAGAATGCAGAACGGGCTTTTGGGACGTCACGCTCCTCCTCTAGGGCATCTAAGTTCTCCTGTCGATCTAGCTCGGTTTCCTTCTCTTCATACATGCGCAAGCGAGGTGAGTCATGGATTATGTCGCAGGGTAGCACTGCTTCTGCGCCGTACACCATAAAATGGTGTGAATCCGGTGGTATGATTCGGCTGGTCCGTAGCCCCCAGAGTACAGAGTTGAGCTCCTCGACCTAGTGCGTGTCTGATTCCTTCAAGGATTGCACTAGTCTGGGTTTGATGCCGCTCATGATAAGACCATTTGCACGTTTGACTTGACCATTTGTTTGGGGATGATAGACAGAGGCATAATTGAGATTAATGCCCATGTTGCCGCACCAAGTTTTTACCTCATCGGCTATGAAATTTGAGCCATTGCCAATGATGATGCTATGGGGGACGTCGTAACGGTGTACAACCCCTGATATGAAGTCTATCACTGGTCCGGATTCGGCCGTTTTAACTGGTTTGGCTTCTATCCATTTGGTGAACTTATCCACCATGACCAATAAGTATTTTTTTCTTATGGCTTCCCCCCTTTAAGAGGTCCGACCATATCCAGCCCCCAGACCGCGAAAGGCCAAGTTATGGGGATTGTTTGGAGAGCGGTAGGGGGCATATGGCTCTGATTGGCGAAGAGTTGGCAACTGACGCAATGTTGGACAAGGTCATGTGCATCTGCCCGGGCTGTCGGCCAGTAAAAACATGTACGGAAGGCCTTACTTACAAGTGCCTGAGCTGCAGCGTGGTGCCCACCGAGTCCGACATGTATTTCGGCCAAGAGCTGCCACCCTTCCTCTTCGGAGATGCATCTTTGGAGTACTCCGGTGGCACTTTTCTTATAGAGTTCTCCCTCATGGACTTTGTAGGCCTTGGAATGCTGCACAATACAGCATGCCTCATTTTGGTCCTCAGGGAGCTCTTGCCTATTTAGGTACGCCAAGAAGGGCTCGGTCCATCGGGCGATGACAACCATGATTTCATGGGCCGGAGGTCTTATTTCGGTGGCGGAGCCTCCAATTACGTCAGATGGTTCGGACTCTGGGGTTGTGTTCGGAGCCGGACTGGTATTGCCGGTCTCCCCTTCTCATACCACGGATGGCTTGAACAGCCTTTCCAACAAAATATTAGGTGGGACGGGGTCACATTTAGCGCCGATGCGGGCGAGGATATCCGCCACTTGATTGTTTTCTCGGACCACATGGTGGAATTCGAGACCCTCGAACCGAGCTGATATTTTAAGGACGACATTACGGTAGGCTGCCATTTTTGGATCCTTGGCCTCAAAGTCTCCATTTATTTGTGATATTGCAAGATTCAAGTCCCCACGCACTTCTAGGCGTTGAGTGCCCATAGAAACTGCCATTCGAAGACCATGCAACAGAGCCTCGTATTCGACTGCATTGTTGGAGTCTGTGTATAATATTTGAAGTACGTATTGGACCGTGTCTCCGGTGGGGGATGTCAGGACGACACTTGCTCCCAGTCCGACCAGCATTTTAGAGCTGTCGAAGTGCATGATCCAATTGGAGTATGCGCCATACTCTTTAGGGAGTTCGGCTTCTGTCCATTCGGCGACAAAGTCAGCCAGTACTTGCGACTTAACGGCTCGCCGTGGTTTGTATGTTATGTCGAACGGAAGGAGCTCGATATCCCATTTGTCAATCCGGCCCGTAGCATCACGGTTATTTATTATATCATCGAGTGGTACTTCGGAGGCCACCGTGATCGAACACTCTTGAAAGTAGTGTCGTAGCTTCCGAGATGCCATGAAGACCACGTATGCTATCTTTTGGTAGTGTGGGTATCGAGATTTGCAAGGAGTGAGGATAGTGGACACGTAATATACCGGATTTTGGAGTGGGAACTTGTGTCCATCCGCTTCTCGTTCGACGACGAGCACTGCGCTTACCACCTGGTGTGTTGCAGCTATGTATAATAGCATAGGTTCGCCAGTATTTGGCGCAGTCAGGACTGGTTTGCTGGCCAATAGGGCCTTTATTTCTTCCAGTCCGGCCGTGGCCACATTCGTCCACTCGAAGTGTTCGGTGCACCGAAGAAGGCGATAAAGAGGTAGTGCCTTTTCTCGTAATCGCGAGATAAAGCGGCTTAAGGCAGCCACACATCCAGTTAGTTTATGGATCTCCTTGAGGTCTATTGGGATAGCCAACTGTGACAGAGCTGGGATTTTTGCCGGATTTGCTTCGATTCATCTATTGGAAACAATGAAGCCGAGTAACTTCCCGGAGGGTACGCCGAAGACACATTTTTCCGGGTTGAGCTTGATGTCGTATGTTCGGAGGTTGTCGAACGTGAGTCTCAAGTCATCTATTAGAGTTTTGACGTGTCTTGTTTTGATGACCACGTCCTCCACGTATGCCTCCACTGTTTTGCCGATTTTCTTCTCCAGGCATGTCTGAATCATGCGTTGATAGGTTGCACCAGCGTTTTTGAGCCCGAAAGGCATAGTGTTGAAATAGAAGGGGCCATATGGCGTTATGAAGGCCATTGCGGCTTGGTCGGATTCCGCCATCTTTATCTGATGGTATCCGGAGTATGCATCGAGGAAACTCAGTGAGTCGTGTCCTGTGGTGGCGTCAACGATTTGGTCAATGTGAGGGAGGGGGAAGGGATCCTTAGGGCAAGCCTTGTTAAGGTCTTTGAAATCGACACATAGGCGCCAGGATTTGTCCTTCTTTGGTACCATTACCAGGTTTGCTAGCCAATTCGGATGTTTTATATCTCTGATGAATCCGGCCTCGAGTAGCTTGGCTAGCTGTTCTCCCATGGCTTGCCGCTTAGGCTCTGAGAAGCGCCTAAGAGCCTGCTTGACTGGTTTGTATCCTTTTAGTTTATTGAGGCTGTGTTCGGCCAGCCTATGTGGGATGCCCGACATGTCTGAAGGATGCCAGGCGAAAATGTCCCAATTCTCACATAGGTCTCGCAGTGCGGCATCCATTGTGGGGTTCAACTATTTCCCAATGGAAGTTGTCTTTGTGGGGTCCGTTGGGTGGACCTGGAATTTGACTATCTCGTTCGCTGGCTTGAAAGAGGTGGACTTGGGTCGCTTGTCGAGTATGACATCATTTCTGTCCACTGTGGCGTGCAGCGTTGTTAGTTCTTCGGCCGCGAGGGCTTCGGATAATGCCTCCAGGGCTAGTGCGGCAGTTTTATTTTCAGCGCGGAGTGTGATGTCCGAATCACTAGCTAGAGTGATGATTCCATTGGGTCTGGGCATTTTGAGCTTCATGTACCCGTAATGGGATATAGCTTGAAAGCTTGTGAATGCGTCCCGCCCAAAGAGGGTGTGGTATCCGCTGCTGAACAGGGACACTTGGAACGTGATTTCTTCGGACATGTAATTCTCCGGTGTACTGAATACCACATCCAGTGTGATTTTTCCCGCACACCGTACCTCCCGACTAGGGATGATTCCCCTGAAGGTCGTGCTGCTTCGCTCAATGCAGCTCTTGTCAATTTCCATCATGTTGAGGGTTTCCTCGTGGATGAGGTTTAATCCGCTTCTTCCGTCCATGAGCACTTTAGTGAGTCGGAAGCCGTCCACGATTGGACTAAGGACCAAAGCGGCTGGTGCCCGGACTGTTCGGAATTGAGGTTCGTCACTGGCATTGAAAGTTATAGCCATGTCGTTCCATGGATTTACTGTTGCCACATGGTAAACTTCAGCGAGGCTACGGAGAGCTCGCTTGCGCCTATTATTCGAGGCGAAAGTCTCGAAGACTGTCAGTACCGCATTGTTATTCTCGGTGGGATGTTGTTCCGCAGTATGGTTGATGAGGAGATCCTCTCTACTCTTCGCTACCTGCCGGAGTATCCAACATGCTCTAAGGCTATGTGTTGGTATGGTATCCGGTGTGCTGTGAATTTTGCATGGCCCATTGAGCCATTCCTCCAATACGGTTCCACGCCCTGCACTAGGCCTTGTTTTTTGCTAATTGAATCGGGTGACTTGCGAGAGTTTACCCTTTTAGTTTGGACGAAGGGTTTATTGAGAGCCGGATTATCCCAGAAGTTTGTTTCGGTTTTCCAGGTGGTTTCCATAGCGTAGTAGTTTTGTACTATGGCTGCTAGGTCAGCAAAGTGTGCTATGTCACGACGACTTATAGCATTGAGGATCCCCTTATTCGTGCAGTTTTTGCAAAAGAATGAGATTGTGTCTTCCTCGCGAGAGGCATTGACCTTGTTTATCACAAGGAGGAATCTGGCCCAGTAGTGATGTACTGTCTCTTCGGGCTCTTGTCTGATATGGGAAAGATTGATTAAATCTGGGTGGGTGGGTTGTTTAAGTCCGAACCCTGACCCGATCTGAGACCCAGAGACAGAGAGGCTTCCGATCTTGGAAGCTCGGGCTCCGGGATGTTGCCCAATTTTTCTGGCCCACCGCCCGATTCTAAGTTCGGGGTTTGGGTCATGTCCTCCCGCGAACGGGTCTCCGGCTTGGAGAGCTCAGAAATCCGGACATAGTTCATCCTCAAAATAGAGGGAGAATCCATGCGTTGCTCTTCCACTACCTCTATCTCATGGGTGGCCGGCGGAGAGTTAATCTCCCTTTGGTTGGGTTTAACCCTAATCCGATCATAGTCCGTGGCGATACCCAGAGCGGCGATGCGATCCAAGAGCTCATTAAGGGAGGAGAGCTCCATTGCATCCATCTGTTCGGCTAGTTCCGGATCGACGTGGAGGCTGTTTTTGATGACCTGAGAAGTCATCGTTGGCGCGGCAGCCGATAGGGCGGTCATGACGAAGCCGCCTAGTCAGAGAGTTTGGCCTGAAGCCAGGGCTCCCCTAGAGGTGATGTTGTCCTTGACAACGAGACGAGCCATCAAGCCCTATCGCGACGACACAGTGGAACTCTCAATGAAAGCACCAATGTCGGTGTCAAAACTGGCGGATCTCAGGTAGGGGGTCCCGAACTGTGTGTCTAAGGCCAATGGTAACAAGAGGCAGGGGACACGATGTTTTACCCAGGTTCAGGCCCTCTCGATGGAGGTAATACCCTACTTCTTGCTTGATTGATCTTGATGATATGAGTATTACAAGAGTTGATCTACCTTGAGATCATAGAGGCTAAACCCTAGGACCTAGCCTATGATTGTTCTTGTCCTACGGACTATACCCTCCGGTTTATAAAGATACCGGAGGAGGCTAGGGTTACACAGAGTCGGTTACAGAGAAGGAGATCTAATATCCGAATCGCCAAGCTTGCCTTCCACACAAAGGAGAGTCCCATCCGGACACGGGACGAAGTCTTCAATCTTGTATCTTCATATTCCAACAGTCCGACCAAAGTATATAGTCCAGCTGTCTAGATACCCCCTAATCCAGGACTCCCTCAACGGTGACCACGGTGAGCGACACGCTCATCGTCGCTAGAAACGGTCGGTTTCAATGTGCCATGGGTGGCGTTAGTGCTATGGCATGACCAACAATATGTTTGGTTTGTGCCCAAGGTTGCCCCATCAAAGCATTGGGTAGCCCAAATTTTGGTTGAGGTTTTGGTTGCCCATGATTTGGCCGACATTGGCAAGAAAAATGAACTAGAATTGGCTAGAGTTCATTGGCATGCGAAAAAATGGCAACCATGCAAACAAAGACCAATCTTTGGGTCATGACCAAAATTTTGGTAAGGTGCCCTTTGGCCACAATCAAAACACACCCCAACACCCGGCTCGTCGAGGATGCACGGGGCGCTGTGATGCGTCCGCAGAGTGGTGTAGCACGGCCAACTGCATCCTCAGGGCCTGACACCATGCCGGGTCGACTTGCTTTTTCAATCACATGCGGGGATCGCATGTGAGCAAAGGTCATCTCCAACGTTGGCACGACCGCAACTGACTACCCTGGCACACCAAAAACCCTCGTCCCTCGCATCGTCGCGCGGTGCGTTCCTAGCCGGCGCCAGCTGCCCGCATTCATGCCGTCCGTCCTTATGCCGTTGTTAAGAGGCTCGGTGCCCAAGGAACCAACTCCGGCAACTTAATGACGCAGTCGGACGCTTGGCCTCATCGGAATGCGCTACTTAAAGCGGCAATGCACAGCTAACCTCCACACCATAGCACATCGTCCTCCTACCTGGCACCACATCCGCCATGACTGCAAGTGCGAATGCTCTGCGGGAGAGCTTGTCTTCGGGGATGAAGCTCGAGGTCGCCGCCCTCGCTCAAGTCACCTCTCGCAACGCAATAGTAGCATAGCCGGACGCAAACGCGACCGCACAAGCGGTGGCCATGTTGGCGGCCGATGACGGGAGCACCGTCAGCGATGCGTCCTACTTGACGTTGTCCAACGTCCGACACCGCCGAGGTCGGGGACTCCTCCGAGGATGAGTTGGGCATGGGAGGCAGCAGGGCATGGTGTGCCAACTGATCGGTCCATATCCCGTGTTCTACTCTTCCTTGCCGGAGACCGCACCTTCATTTCACGGGTCTTGAACCCCGCCCCCATACATAGAGATCGCAGATGGAGGACGTCGGTCGCCTCCGTAGAATAGGTTTAGGGTCGGGTTTCTTTTATTTTTCTGTCCTATAAAAGTTCAAAATGTAATGAAAATCTGCCATGTTGGCATTAATCTCAGCCGGTGTATATGAACTTTCACAATAATATAGTATATTGTAGGAGTACTAGCAAGATGTCCGTGCATTGCATGGAAGATCAAGATCTTGTGGGAGAAAAGGATGAACGAGGGAAGGCCTTATCTGCAAATGTGGAGAGGAGTGCAGGTAAATTGCCGTAGTTTCCTTCCTATCTGTTAGATATAGATCGGAGGGCCTATATTGCAGGATGACAGGCACACCATCATCACCAACTCTGATTTTTGTTGAACCGAGACAAAGCTAACATGCGAAGTAAAATAAACACATAGGGTCTATACATACACAATTTATCTTATGCACTCCAATCGTATGTCCACTGATACATCTCCAACGTATTTATAATTTATGAAGCATTCATGCTATTATATTATCTATTTTGAATGATTATGGGCTTTATTATACACTTTTATATTACTTTTGGGACTAACCTATTAACCGAAGGCCCAGCCCATATTGTTGTTTTATTGCCTGTTTCAGTATTTCGAAGAAAAGGAATATCAAACGGAGTCCAAACGGAACGAAACCTTCGGTAGCGTGATTTTTTGGGAAGATTATGATCTAGGAGACTTGGAGTGCAAGCCGGGGGGTCATCGAGGAAGCCACGAGACAGGGAGGCGCGCCCACCCCCCTTGGGCGCGCCCTACCCTCTCGTGGGCCCCTCGAGGCTCCCTTGACCGACTTCTTTCGCCTATATAAGCCTACGTACCCTAAAAACATCAAATATCAAGATAGATTGGGAGTTCCGCCACCGCAAGCCTCTGTACCCACCAAAAACCTCTCGGGAGCCCTTCCTGGCACCCTGCCGGAGGGGGGATCCTTCACCGGTGGCCATCTTCATCATCCTGACGCTATCCATGACGAGGAGGGAGTAGTTCACCCTCGGGGCTGAGGGTATGTACCAGTAGCTATGTGTTTGATCTCTCTCTCTCTCTCTCGTGTTCTCTCCCGTGTTCCCTCTATGGTACGATCTTGATGTATCCTGAGCTTTGCTATTGTAGTTGGATCTTATGAAGTTTCTCCCCCTCTACTCTCTTGTGATTAATTGAGTTTCCTCTTTGAAGTTATCTTATCGAATTGAGTCTTTAATGATTTGAGAACACTTGATGTATGTCTTGCCGTGATTATCTGTGGTGACAATGGGATGACATGTGCCACTTGATGTATGTTTTGGTGACCAACTTGGGGGTTCCGCCCATGAACCTATGCATAGGGGTTGGCACACGTTTTCGTCTTGACTCTCCAGTAGAAACTTTGGGGCACTCTTTGAAGTACTTTGTGTTGGTTGAATAGATGAATCTGAGATTGTGTGATGCTTATCGTATAATCATGCCCACGGATACTTGAGGTGACAATGGAGTATCTAGGTGACATTAGGGTTTTGGTTGATTTGTGTCTTAAGGTGTTATTCTAGTATGAACTCTATGATAGATTGAGCGGAAAGAATAGCTTCATGTTATTTTACTACGAACTCTTGAATAGATAGAACAGAAAGGATAACTTTGAGGTGGTCTCATACCCTACCATAATCTCTTCGTTTGTTCTCTGCTATTAGTGGCTTTGGAGTGATTCTTTGTTGCATGTTGAGGGATTGTTATATGATCTATCTATGTTATTATTGTTGACAGAACTTGCACTAGTGAAAGTATGAACCCTATGTCTTGTTTCCTACCATTGCAATACCGTTTACGCTCACTTTTATCATTAGTTATCTTGCTGTTTTTATAATTTCAGATTACAAATACCTTTATCTACCATCCATATTGCACTTGTATCACCATCTCTTCGCCGAACTAGAGCACCTATACAATTTACCATTGTATTGGGTGTGTTGGGGACACAAGAGACTCTTTGCTATTTGGTTGCAGGGTTGCTTGAGAGAGACCATCTTCATCCTACGCCTCCTACAGATTGATAAACCTTAGGTCATCCACTTGAGGGAAATTTGCTACTGTACTACAAACCTGTGCACTTGCAGGCCCAACAACGTCTACAAGAAGAAGGTTGTGTAGTAGACATCATGCTCTTTTCTGGCGCCTTTGCCGGGGAGGCAAGGTAAACGGCACTCACACCCCGTCAACTAAGCTCTTTTCTGGCGCCGTTGCCAGGGAGGTGAGTGCTTGAAGGTATATCTTTAGATCTTGCAATCGAATCTTTTTGTTTCTTGTTTTATCACTAGTTTATTTTATAAAAGAAAACTACAAAAAAATGTAATTGAGTTTGTCTCATACGCTTCGTCTTTTTAATATCTTTCATGAGAATGATGGTAAGGAAAATTTTGCTCAAGTGCTAGAAGAAGAAATCTATAAAATGTTTGGCACTAAATATTTGAATGATGAGCATGATTGCAATGTTGTTATTATGAATTCCTTGAATATCCATGATGCTAATGATATGCAAAGTCACAAGCTTGGGGATGCTATGTTTGATGAATATAATATTTTTCATCCCCCAAGTTTTGCTGAGAATATTTATTATGATGAAAGCATGCCTCCTATTTATGATGATTATATTGATGAAAGTGGGTTTGTAAGAGTGTCAACTTTAGGTAGTATTGATCCCACTATTTTGGAGGATATTGAATCTTATTTTGATGAACATGAAAGTGGATTTGGAAGAGTGTCAACTTTATTTAGTGATGATTCCACTATTTCGGAAGAGGTTCCAATTGATTATGAGAACAAAGTTGCTATCTATGATGATTATTGTGATGACTTGTATGCTATAAAGAATAAAAATAACCATGAAATTTGTCATCATGATTTTAGTTTTCAATTGGATTATGCCTCACATGATAATTATTTTGTTGAGTTTGCTCCCACTATTATTCATGAGAAGAATTTTGCTTATGTGGAGAGTAGTAAAATTTCTATGCAAGTAGATCATGAAAATAATGCTTTAGGTGCTGGTTATATTGTTGAATTCATTCATGATGCTACTGAAAACTATTATGAGGGAGGAACATATGCTTGTAGGAATTGCAATAATATCAAGTTTCCTCCCTGTGTGCTTAAAATCTTGAAGTTATGCTTGTTTTGCCTTCCTATGCTAGTTGATTATTGTTCCCATAAGTTGTTTTCTCACAAAATCCCTATGCATAGGAAGTGGGTTAGACTTAAATGTGCTAGTCATATTCTTCATGATGCTCTCTTTATGTTTCAATTCTTATCTCTTATCTGAGCATCATTGCAATCATCATGCCTAGCTAGGGGCGTTAAACAATAGTGCTTGTTGGGAGGCAACCCAATTTATTTTTGTTCCTTGCTTTTTGTTCATGTTTAGTAATAAATAATTCATCTAGCCTCTGGTTAGATGTGGTTTCAGGTTTTAATTAGTTTTTGTGCCAAGTAGAACCTTTGGGAAGACTTGGGTGAAGTCTTTATGATCTTGCTGTAAAAAAACAGAAACTTTAGCGCTCACGAGATTAGCTTCCATTTCTTACCAGAGAGTGATTTTAGGTTGATTCATTTTTCAGATGATTAATAGACAAATTCCTCAGGTCCACCAATTTATTTCAGAATTTTTGGAGTTCCACAAGTATACGTTTGATACATATTACTACAGACTGTTCTGTTTTTGACAGATTCTGTTTTCATTGAGTTGTTTGCTTATTTTGATGAATCTATGGCTGGTATGTAAGGGTATGAACCATAGAAAAGTTGAAATACAGTAGGTTTAACACCAATTTGAATAAATAATGAGTTCATTACAGTACCTTAAAGTGGTGATTTATTTTCTTGTACTAACGGAGCTTACGAGTTTTGTTTTGAGTTTTGTGTTGTGAAGTTTTCAAGTTTTAGGTAAAGATTTGATGGACTATGGAATAAAGAGTGGTAAGAGCCTAATCTTGGGGATGCCCAAGGCACCCCAAGGCAATATCCAAGGACAACCAAGAGCCTAAGCTTGGGGATGCCCCGGAAGGCATCCCCTCTTTCTCTTCGTTCATCGGTAACTTTACTTCGAGCTATATTTTTATTTACCACTTCATATGTGTTTTGCTTGGAGCGTAATTTTCTTTTGTTAGTATTTGCTTGATGGTATTTAGAATAATGTTTTTCATCTTTAGGTTCAATAAAAATGTCAAGGATAGCTTTTACCATGCTTGTTTTGCAAGTATACATGTTGCTGTTTGAAAACAGAAAGTTTACCGCTGTTGCAAAAATTCCCTAGAAAAGTAAGAGAGTGATATAATGTTGAAACTTTTTGCATAATGAGTTCTGATAAATCTTCTACAGCGTAGTATTTTTCCTATAATTTTTGGAGTTAGGGAAGTGTGATCAATCTTGCATTCTTTACAGACTGTACTGTTTTGGCAGATTGCTGTTATGGTTGCATTGTTTGCATATGTTTGCTTGTTTAATGATTCTATGTGAGGATAAGAGTATTAAATATGCAGAGACATTTAGTATTCAATGTTTAATAATAATATTAGTGATTTGTTACAGTAGAGAATGATAAGGTTTTGCATTGGTTTATAATAACCTATCTCACGAGTTCTTGTTGAGTTTGTTGTGGATGAAGCTTTTGATAAAAAAGAAGAGAAACCATGATATGAGAGGAATTAAGGAGACATAAAAGCTCAAGATTGGGGATGCCCAAGGCACCCCAAGATAATATTTCAAGAAGTCTCAAGCATCTAAGCTTGGGGATGCCCCAGTAGGCATCCCACCTTTCTTCTTCAACAACTATCGGTTAGTATTGGTTGAACCTAAGTTTTTGCTTCTTCACACGAATTGTGCTATCCTTGCAATGTCATTTTATTTTGCTTTGCTTGCTGTTTGAATAAAATAGATCTGAAATTCTTAAATGAGAGAGAGTCTTCACATAGTTGCATAATTATTTAGCTACTCATTGATCTTCACTTATATCTTTTTGGGGTAGTTTTTCATTTACTCGTGTGCTTTACCTACATCTTATGAGTAAATGGTTGAATGAGTTGAATGTTATAAATCTGAAATTATATATGTCTCATTTTCTTATCCCACGGGAAGTAATGACTTCACATCTAAGAAGTAGGGGTTGTAAATTTATTGACGGTTAGCAAGCATTGTATTGGTCATTTGAACAATTCATGAAAGAATATTGAAGGAAGAGAGATTTCACATATAAATATACTATCATAGACATATTTTATAATTGTGAGCACTCATTAAGTATGACATGCTAAAGAGTTGATGTTGGACAAGGAAGACAACGTAATGGGTTATGTTTTCTCACATCTCAGTTAAAGTATATTGTCATGGATCATTCAAACATGTTGAGATTGCCTTTCCCCCTCATGCTAGCCAAAATTCCTAGCACCAAGTAGAGGTACTACTTGTGCTTCCAAATACCCTTAAACCCAGTTTTGTCATGAGAGTCCACCATACCTACCTATGGATTGAGTAAGATCCTTCAAGTAAGTTGTCATCGGTGCAAGCAATAAAAATTGCTCTCTAAATATGCATGACTTATTAGTGCGGAGAAAATAAGCTTTGTACGATCTTGTTATGGAAGCAATAAAAGCGACAGACTGCATAATAAAGGTCCATATACAAGGGGCAATATAAAGTGACGTTCTTTCGCATTAAGATTTTGTGTATCCAACCATAAAAGCGCATGACAACCTCTGCTTCCCTCTACGAAGGGCCTATCTTTTACTTTATGTCTTTTACTTTATGCAAGAGTCAAGGTGATCTTCACCTTTCCCTTTTTCATTTTATCCTTTGGCAAGCACTTTGTGTTAGGGTGATCCTGATATATATATCCAATTGGATGTACGCTAGCATGAACTATTATTATTGACATCACCCAGAGGTGAATACGTTTGGAGGAAAAGTTATAAGCCCCTATCTTTCTCTGTGTTTGATTAAAACTCCATAACCACAAGTATTGCGTGAGTGTTAGCAATTGTAGAAGACTATATGATAGTTGAGTATGTGAAGTTTGCTAAATTAAAGCTATGACATAGACCCTTCCTGAAAATAAGATGAATTGCAATTGTTTGATGACTAAGAATGAAGTTTGCTAGTTTTCAAGAAAGTTTATGGTCCATGCTTTAACATGTGAATAGCTTGTTACTTGATTATGAAAAGTTTTATGAGATGAACTACTATTATGACATATATTGATGCTAGTAAAGGTGATTGAAATTATCATTGATCAAACTTGTGCACCTCTAGCATTCACACTTCATAAATCCTTTCTTTTATCATTACCTACTCGAGGACGAGCAGGAATTAAGCTTGAGGATGCTCATACGTCTCCAATGTATCTATAATTTACGAAGCATTCATGCTATTATATTATCTGTCTTGAATGATTATGGGCTTTATTATACACTTCTATATTACTTTTGGGACTAACCTATTAACCGGAGGCCCAGCCCATATTGCTGTTTTATTGCTTGTTTCAGTATTTCGAAGAAAAGGAATATCAAACGGAGTCCAAACGGAACGAAACCTTCGGCAGCGTGATTTTTGGGAAGATTATGATCCAGGAGACTTGGAATGCAAGCCGGGGGGTCATCGAGGAAGCCACGAGACAGGGAGGCGCGCCCTACCCTCTCATGGGCCCCTTGAGGCTCCCCCGACCGACTTCTTTTGCCTATATAAGCCTATGTACCCTAAAAACATCGAATATGAAGATAGATCAGGAGTTCCGCCGCCGCAAGCCTCTGTAGACACCAAAAACATTTCGGGAGCCCTTCCCGGCACCCTACCGGAGGGGGGATCCTTCACCGGTGGCCATCTTCATCATCTTGGCGCTATCCATGACGAGGAGGGAGTAGTTCACCCTCGGGGCTGAGGGTATGTACCAGTAGCTATGTGCTTGATCTCTCTCTCTCTCGTGTTCTCTCTCGTGTTCCCTCTATGGCACGATCTTGATGTATCCCGAGCTTTTCTATTGTAATGGGATCTTATGATGTTTCTCCCCCTCTACTCTCTTGTGATTAATTGAGTTTCCTCTTTGAAGTTATCTTATCGGATTGAGTCTTTAATGATTTGAGAACACTTGATGTATGTCTTGTCGTGATTATCTGTGGTGACAATGGGATGTCATGTGCCACTTGATGTATGTTTTGGTGACCAACTTGCGGGTTCCGCCCATGAACCTATGCATAGGGGTTGGCACACGTTTTCGTCTTGACTCTCCGGTAGAAACTTTGGGGCACTCTTTGAAGTACTTTGTGTTGGTTGAATAGATGAATCTGAGATTGTGTGATGCTTATCGTATAATCATGCCCACGGATACTTGAGGTTACAATGGAGTATCTAGGTGACATTAGGATTTTGGTTGATTTGTGTCTTAAGGTGTTATTCTAGTATGAACTCTATGATAGATTGAGCGGAAAGAATAGCTTCATGTTATTTTACTACGAACTCTTGAATAGATAGAACAGAAAGGATAACTTTGAGGTGGTTTCGTACCCTACCATAATCTCTTCGTTTGTTCTCCGCTATTAGTGGCTTTGGAGTGATTCTTTGTTGCATGTTGAGGGATTGTTATATGATCTATCTATGTTATTATTGTTGAGAGAACTTGCACTAGTGAAAGTATGAACCCTATGCCTTGTTTCCTACCATTGCAATACCGTTTACGCTCACTTTTATCATAAGTTACCTTGCTGTTTTTATAGTTTCTGATTACAAATACCTTTATCTACCATCCATATTGCACTTGTATCACCATCTCTTCGCCGAACTAGTGCACCTATACAATTTACCATTGTATTGGGTGTGTTGGGGACACAAGAGACTCGTTGCTATTTGGTTGCAGGGTTGCTTGAGAGAGACCATCTTCATCCTACGCCTCCTACGGATTGATAAACCTTAGGTCATACACTTGAGGGAAATTTGCTACTGTCCTACAAACCTGTGCACTTGCAGGCCCAACAACGTCTACAAGAAGAAGGTTGCGTAGTAGACATCATCCACTACACATTCACGCATTTCACATCTTTCTACATTTATGGGAACCTACGAAAGGGTTAACGTAAATTGCCTCTCTCTCCTCCCCTGATTTTCATGGTGGTGGGCCCCTCCCTCCCCCAATCTACAATCAACAGCTCACACATTTCACATTACGTTAATTACGTAACTGGGATTACATAGGTGTAGCAAAACCCAACTAAGCCAACCTCCTAGCATATCACGCGGGAAAAGACCCAGCCGCGCTGTTTTAGTTGAGATTACCGGATTACTAGTAGTAGTATCGATGGATCACGTGAAGCAACAAGTTTTTTTTGAGGGGGCGAAGCACCTAGTTTAAAAGGGGAAAAGGCAGTACACTCACAGCACCGCTGTCGCGGTCGCATTGCACCCCACACACGTTCGGTGCTGCACATGGCTCACGCAAACGAAACGTGCTTCGGCTTGCCTCTTCACTGACATGTGGGATTGCACTTGGAGAAACTGACCATGCGCCAAACTCCCCCCGCCCACCGCCTGAAAATCCTCCCCCCCCCAAAAAAATTCCTCCCAAATCCTAGATTCAACCGCCCTTCGGCCAACTAGCCAATAATATTCCCCAAACACTGCTCCCCCCATCCCCCTCCACTCCATTTGCTCCGCCAAAGCAGCCCTCCCCACAGCGCTGATACATCGACGCCGCAGTTCGCCAAGGGGACGCAAGGCGATCCTCTCGCTCCCACAGTACACTCTCGTAGACTGTCGTCCTCTAGTCGTGCCGCCACCGCTGGCGACATTCTTGTGGAGGCACACGGCGGTCAGTGCCGCCATCGTTGGCAACGTTCGTGTGGAGATGCACGGCGGTCAGCTTCTCCCACAGTACACGCATTCTAGACTGAGGCCCCGTGCATGTCGGTGTAGCACTGAATGTTAGCTGATAGATGCTGTTAATCTCACTGTTTGCCGAAGTATTTTTACCGTCAATATGCTCTGCTTAAGAAGCTTCCTTGCCCTGTTCTGCACTGAATCTGCTTGCTGAGATGGCATGCCAAGGCCGATTAGTTGCTAAAATATCCAGCCATATATTTATTGTGACGTAGATTGCCATGGTCTAGTAGCCAATCTGTTAGGTGAAATAACTCTACACCATTTTATACTCGATCTTTGTTGCTGCGATGGCCTTCGATGGTTTGATGGTTGTGTGCTCGGCCTCATTGACTACTGAAATAGCCTGCCATAATTTAGCACTCAAATATGTTTGCTGAATTAGCTTTACATATATTTCGTTACTTAGATCTGCTCGTCCAAATATCTTCCCATAGCTTTAGACATCGACCTAGGTTTTTTTTTCTGGACTTCATAAAAAAGCATATTGTTTTTCCTGTAATATCTAGTAGAAGAACTAATTTGTATGTCTAACAGATGGACAGGACTTGGATAACTTCTACTTGAAGATTCTCCGCTGCATATGTCGAGGGGGTTGAACACTTCATGAACTTTATCAGAGCTGAGTACGATGGTCCGAAATCAGATGTGCTCTGCCCGTTTAGCAGTTGTATGAATTCAGTTACAAGACCCCAGTCAACTGTGCAAAATCATCTACACTGGTATGGGATGTCGATCACATATACTAGGTGGGTTCGTCATGGTGAAGTTGTGAACGTCAATGTTATTGACTACGTGGAAGCAGCAGATCACCATCTTGACCTGCCTGATGCTCAGGTGGAAGAGGAGGAGGAGGTGGTGGTGGCGGAGCCAGTGAGTTTGACCAACATTGAAACAATGCTACGAAAGGCTCGTGCATTCCGTGAACTTTCACCTGCAGAAGAAAAATGGTGGGCCCGCATGTTGGAACAATGCAACATGGATGTCACCCCAGGAAATAAGCTGCCAGTATTCTCAGCTATGGTCACCTTTCTTCAGGTGAAGACATCTGAGCGGATGACCAACAAATCATTCGATGCGATGTTGGCTGCTTTCTGCAAATCTTTCCCAGATGCGTCTGAGTTGCCACACACCTACAGTAAAATGAAGAATTTCCTTCGTGTAGTTGGAATTGGATATGATATGTTCCATGTTTGTAAGAATAATTGTGTTCTGTTCTGGAAGGATTATGCCAACTTAAGTGAATGCCCGAAATGCAAATCATCAAGATGGAAAGATGGCGATGCTGTGAAGAGGATTCCACATAATGTTCTGAGACATTTACCAATTATACCAAGATTGTAGAGGTTGTTTCATGATGCTGAAACAAGAGAGGATGTACTGTGGCATTCTAGGAACCTGGAGTACAGATATCAGAATGTAATGAGCCATCCATCTCATGGTAGTGAGTGGAAAAGCTTCAATCATAAACACAAAAAGTTTGCTGCTGACCCGAGAAACATTAGACTTGGCTTAGCTTTAGATGGATTTAACCCATTTGGCCACCAGAGCGCCACATATAGCATGTGGCCAGTGCTTGTTATCCCTTACAACATGCCTCCAAATGTCTGCACCAAAGAATCAAACTACATGATGGCCTTGCTCATCCCAGGTCCAAAAAGTCCTGGAAAGGATTTTGATTTGTTCATGGAGCCTCTTGTGGAGGAACTTCAATAGCTATGGAGGGGTGTTCTCACTCGAGACCTATATAGCGGCCCACCAGCTGATTTCTTTCTGCATGTTGTTATAATTTGGTGCATCCATGATTATCCAGCTTTGGGCACTATGTCCGGGAGAACGACACATGGTTACAATGTATGTGTTTGCTATGACAGGAATTGAAAGATCGTGGATGTCGCCTAGAGGGGGGGTGAATAGGCGCTTTAAAATAATTACGGTTTAGGCTTGAACAAATGCGGAATAAACCTAGCGGTTAATTTGTCAAGCACAAAACCTACAACAACTAGGCTCACCTATGTGCACCAACAACTTATGCTAAGCAAGATAAGCAACTATGTGATAGCAAGATATATGACAAAGAACAATATGGCTATCACAAAGTAAAGTGCATAAGTAAAGGGGCTCGGGTAAGAGATAACCGAGGCACGCGAACGATGATGTATCCCGAAGTTCACACCCTTGCGGATGCTAATCTCCGTTTGGAGCAGTGTGGAGGCACAATGCTCCCCAAGAAGCCACTAGGGCCACCGTAATCTCCTCACGCCCTCGCACAATGCAAGATGTCGTGATTCCACTAAGGGACCCTTGAGGGCGGTCACTGAACCCGTACAAATGGCGACCCTTGGGGGCGGTCACCGAACCCGTACACTTTGGTAACCCTTGGGGCGGTCACCGGTACCCGTCAAATTGCTCGGCGCGATCTCCACAACCTAATTGGAGACCCCGACGCTTTCCCGGAGCTTTACACCACAATGATTGAGCTCCGAACACCACCAACCGTCTAGGGCACCAAGGCACCCAAGAGGAAAAAGCTCTAGGGTGCCCAAACACCCAAGAGTAATAAGCTTCTCAAACTTCACTTCCACGTATTACCGTGGAGAACTCAAACCGATGCACCAAATGATATGGCAAGGGCACATGGAGTACCCAAGTCCTTCTCTCCCAAATCCCACCAAAGCAACTAATGCTAGGGAGGAAAATGAGAGGAAGAATGAAAGAAGAACACGAAGAACTCCGAGATCTAGATCCAAGGGGTTCCCCTCACTTAGAGGAGAAAGTGATTGGTGGAAACGTGGATCTAGATCTCCTCTCTCTTTTCCCTCAAGAACTAGCAAGAATCCATGGAGGGATTGAGAGTTAGCAAGCTCGAAGAAGGTCAACAATGG
This sequence comes from Triticum aestivum, assembly GCF_018294505.1. NCBI lineage: Eukaryota > Viridiplantae > Streptophyta > Magnoliopsida > Poales > Poaceae > Triticum > Triticum aestivum. The sequence continues at coordinate 485,112,966 of NC_057798.1, forward strand.
GGGAAGAACATGAGCTCAAAGGATTAGGTTCAATGGGGAAGAAGACCCCTTTATATAGTGGTGGAACCAATCCAACCGTTACCCCACTGAACAGCCATGCACAGAGCGATACTACCGCTTGGGCAGGGCGGTACTACCGCTGAGGGCGGTACTACCGCTCTCACCCAGCGGTACTGCCGCGCTAACGAGGAGGACAGGGCCCTGGCCCCAGAGCGGTACTACTGTGGGAGTAGGCGCGGTACTACCGCTTGGAGCGGTACTACCGCCACTACTACCGCACTTAGTACCCGACACGAAAAACGACGGTCTCGAATCGAGGCGGTAGTAGCTCGAAACCACTGCGGTACTACGGCCGAAGACCACAAGCGGTACTACCGCTAGGAGAGCGGTACTACCTCTTGGGGAGCGGTACTACCGCTCTGGGAGCGGTACTACTGCTTGAGTGCTTCGGCGGTACTACCGCTGTGGACCGCGGTACTACCGCTGGCACCATCCTCAAGCCACTACCGCGAAAACAAAGAAAACTCCAAGGAAACCAGAACTGCCATAACTTCTGCAAATGAGCTCCGAATTGAGCAAACTCAAGCTTGTATGAAACAAGACAACGAGTAGCATCAAAATAGCAAAGAACGGAGTGACACCTCCAATAGAGAAGAACCGGCATACCCTCCAACGTCGAAAACATCATAGAAGATGCATGAACTCCGTTTTCGATGAACTCGAGCTTGTCATGAACATGACCAAAAGCTCCAAATCTCACAAGGAGAAGAACCAAACAAGAACTAATAAAGATGATGCAAGGATGCAATGGTTTCAGCTCTCAACGAATGATACGATCAAGCAACTCATCGAGAGCCCCCCTTGATAGTACGGCAAACGATCCTATAACCCGGTCTCCCACAACTACCATGAGACCGGTAAAATAGAAAACCTATCAAGGGCAAACCTTTGCCTTGCACATGGTCCACTTGAGCTAGATGATGACGATCTTGACTCCCTCAAGTTGGACCACCTTTCTTGATTGCGTTGGTTCGATGAAGACTAGTTGATTGCTCCCCCATATTCCACTATGGGTGAGCCACTCTTTCGCTCATCTTCACAAGTCCATTGTCACCACAATGGACGGCAAACTTCAAGCACTTGATCTCTTCGTGATGCATCACTTAAACTTGCACACCGCAATCTAACCCCACAAAGAACTCTCACGAAGACCATGGGTTAGCACACAAAGCATAATGGACAATGCTTACCATACCATGGGATCACTTGATCCCTCGGTACATCTTGTGCGTTTTGTGTGTTGCATCTTTCCAACTCTCTTCATTTGGATGATGCCTTGAAGGTGGACATGAATGACCACACAAGCTTCTTCTTCAAGACATGCTTGCAATATGCTCAACACTCAGATGACCGGTCTTTGGATAATTCCTTAATAGCACCATGGTCATCACAAACTCTCCTTGAAACCAACAAATGAACTCCAAGAAAAGCATATGGGCAAACCCTTCAAATATAACTCAAGGCAACCATTAGACCATAGAGATTGTCATCAATTACCAAAACCACACATGGGGGCACCACATGTCCTTTCAGGAATCCGCTGTCATACGCAATACTTAGCAAGATTTGTTACATTGGACACCGCCGTTTCCTTGCCAAGGACAAGCCGCATCCTAGAAAATACCAAAGACATGTGTTCAATGCAAAGCATGAAAACCGTGATGCGCCAAATAGGCTCACCGCCGATGAGTTGCGAGTGGAATTAGAGAAGGTCAGGCATATTACACCAGGAAACCATCCTGGTAATGGTAGCAGGAAAGGGAAGCGTGGCAGGGCAGAAGAGAGATTATATTTTACCCGCAGGTCCACTTTGTGGGACTTGGAGTATTGGAAAGATTTGGCTCTGCGGCATAATCTAGATGTGATGCACATCGAGAAAAATATATGTGACAGCATTATCGGCACACTTCTTAATATTGAAGGCAAGACGAAAGATACATTAAAATCTAGGATTGCTTTGACACACCTGGGTATCAGACAGGATTTGTAGATGCAAGATGAAGGTAAACCATGGGATATGGCACTAGATGTGTATGTCTTGGATTAGGTAAAAAGAAAAGAATTCTGCGAGGTCATGTCACATGTGAGATTCCCACATGGATTTTCTTCCAACCCTGAAAGGAGAGTCGGTGCAGATGGAAACAAGGTACAAGGGTTGAAAACTCATGACTGCCACGTCCTACTTCAAAGGGTTTTACCTGTTGTCCTTAGAGGATTGGGCCGCCCTGACTTATACAGAGCAGTTGCAGAGTTGGGACAATTCTTCACGGAACTCTGCAATAGAAATATCAGGATAAATGCTTTGGAGCATCTTAGAGACAAGATACCAACTATCCTATGCGACCTTGAGAAGATATATCCTCCAGCCTTCTTTGATGTGATGGTGCATTTGGCTGTTCATCTACCTGATGAGGCACTACTTAGAGGTCCAGTACAGTATGGCTGGATGTACCCTATTGAAAGGCGGCTAGGCACTTTCAAGGGCTATGTTAGGAACAGAGCTAGACCCGAGGGTTCCATTGCAGAGGCCTACATTGCTATAGAAGCATTGACATTCTGCTCAAAATACATTGAAACAGCTGATCAGCTTAGCAAAGAGGTGGGTGAAGACAATCCCGGGATCAATGTTTTCGATTATTCTGTTCGAGTTATAGGGAAGAGTCGACAAGAGGACAAACCTAAAGATTTGGACAAAATGGTTTGGTATGTGTTGAATAACTGTCCTGAGATACTACCTTATATCAAGTAAGTGCTAAGTACTGCAGCTTATACATAGAAATCTACTAAACTTGCAGCACATTCTTATATATTTAGATGTTTGACGTGATCACTATGTTGTGCAGCATCTACAAAAAGGAGTTACTGCCGCAAAATCCAAGAAACATTGACAAACTGGTTATGGCAGGATTTGCGAAATGGTTCAAGAGCCATGTAAGCTTTTGAATTGCACTGTCAGTTTTTTTAATATATTGAGTACATAAGATGATCAGCTTGTCTATTTTCTAACCATAGGTTAAGAAGATGCGGGAGGATGGGCAGTCAGTTGATGATGCCCTTTACTCACTAGCAGTGGGTCCTAATACTCGGGTAAGACATTATGAATCTTGCGTTGTTGGAGATGTGCGCTACAACACCCTTGCACGCGACGAAGGCAGGAAGACACAAAACAGTGCCACCATGAGCACGGATACATACGACAAAGAGACAACTGAAATGTATGCTAACATAATAGACATTGTTCAGTTGTAGTATATCTCCAGTTTCGAGGATCATCGGTGTGTGGTTCTGTTGTGCTGTCGTTGGTATAACCTATTTTCCAGGATTGCAAAACCCAGAGCTGATGATTATTTCAAATCCATCAATGTCAAGGCGGCGTACCAAACCAACGAGCCTTTTATTTTGGCAAATCAAGCAACACAGATATTTTTCTTGGAAGACACATTTGCACGTAGAGTGATGCTTACATTGCTTACACTGCAAAGGTTTGAGCAGAGGAATTCGTTTAATGAAGTTGCACAACAAGATGATGCCTACACTGCTCCTGATGTACAAGATAACACATATGTTCCTAATAACTTTGAGAACCATCACGTCAATGACGCCGGCGAAAAGATTGCCTATCGTGTTGTGGACATACAAGAGTTGATCAAGAAGAAACCAACGTCCGAGGACGCTGAGGATGAAGAAGAAGATGACACGGTGGGGAATTACGATTCAGACTGATACACATGGCGAATATGTTGACGCTACTGCTGCAGATGATGATTACATTGCTTTTGTCGTATTTGCCTGTCAAAAGACATTTTTTATCTACTATGTGAAATTGTGTTTGCTATGACAACTGAAACCTGATGAACATGTTGTTTACTATTTTGCTGTGAGAACATCACTTGTTATGTATGCTGATTTGTGTTTGGTGATTGTATGACGACTAAAACATGATGACATTGTTGTTTAGTTGTACTCATATTTGGCTGTGAAACTTGAATTTGATGACATAGTTTGTTGTTGGACTGCAATTTGCTCGACGTCTTCAAATGAGAACAAAGTTGACCCGACATGGCCTTTGCTAATTTATTTATTTATTACCAAAAGGGCCTCTGCTATTTATTTATTTATGAGCAAAAGGGGATACGCCCTAATTTCGGTTAATAGAAATCATTAGATGTTCACAACACTACGCCCAGCCTGCTACACAGGTTTCATTCATTACTAGTTTCAGCAAAGTGCTCATGTCATAGCCACTGAATACATCACGAGTGCTACATACACTGCAAATAAAGAGACAATCATCCTACAGAGCACATCGATTCGTCCCATTATCTTCACAAGCTCTTTCATCTCCTCATTGTTGTCAAGGTCGTTCAGCAGCTGTTGCTTGGCCATGATCAGAGGAACTGCATCTTTAACCTTCTGCTCTGCATCTTCCTCTTCTGTCGTTCCTTCAGTTACTTGTCCAACACCCCAACCTTCTAGTATTGGGATTCCTCGGCTAACCAAATAATCAGTGTAGTTGCATTCCCCCACATCAGCAACTTCCCAGAAATACAAATCGCACGAATCTTCCCTTTTCTACACGAATCAAATTGGAATCATCAACCAAACTATTAAAAATCAGCAACTGAAAGCAGCAGAACAACACTTCATATTATTACCCCATGATTCGGGCATTTGTAGAAGACTCGTCCAGGGTTGAGGATTGTGGTTGAGACGCGACGGATGACTCTACGTGATTTGCAGCACTGGCACCACACCAATGGCAGTGGGTTGCGATGAGCAACCAGCTGCGATGCGCGTGCCGGCAGGGGTGTGATGAGACCCACAGGCGATGGTACGGGTGGAGACTTGGCGCATATCTGGTTGTTGCCCGCTGAAGAGCAGGTGGACAAGCATCCAATGGACATGGTTGCTGCGGCCAGAGCTTCTGATGCTAGGTAGAGTAAGTAGAGAAGAGGAGAAGCGAGTGTTGGATATGTCAGTTTCATTACTTGCAGAGTAGCATAGCACCATATATAGTCATAGTCTAGGTTTGGATTCGAACCAGCTACAGGATCACGTCTCTCTTTTTTCTAAAACTCATCAACGTCTCTTTACTGGTACACTAGCTTCTTCTGTACACCTTCTCAAGTCTTTAATTTTCTTTCCCTTTTTTGCGAGGAGGGAAGGAGGACAAAACTGAGAGCTCCTGGGACTCGAACCCAAGACCTCTTGGTTGAAAACCAAGGGTGCTAGTCACTTATGTGGCGAACGTTCCCTGGGAGGAGGACGGCAGACGAGCGCATTTTCCTCACAGTTTTACTTGCGACACAAGATCGAACGGTCGCAGTTTTGGGAATGTTATCAGGCGAACGAGCCCAGGTTTTCTTTTCTTCCTATATATAAAAAAGTATGCTACTTGGTGTCGGCTTAGTCAACAAACGATTGTGACAACCTTGACCGTTGGATTGACATTCAATGTCTGTCATGTTTCTTCACTCTCTTCTTCCTCGAGCCGCCAAAGCCAAACCAGCACCGGCGAGGCCGCATGCTCCCGCCTCCCATGTCTGGCTGTGCTGCCGCGCACGCATCGTGGCCACATCGCACCCTAAAATTCTGCGCATCTTCCTCGGCTCCTGTTCGTTCCCGTACGAGGCCTCACCATCGTCCTCCGCCTTGGTTCGCTCACCACGGCGCCGCCCTCCGGTGTTGTTAACATGATTAACAACCAAGAGGAATAAGGAGATGACTATACATGGTGAGAATGACAGTAGGGACCCAGCAGTGCGCACAGTAATTTTGTTTTTTCGAGACGGAGAAGGGTATCAACTGGTTTGTGCGGGAGCTGTGGCCCATCTAGCCCAGGCTTTTATTTCATATGTTTAGCACATGACCAGCCCAGTTTGTTTTTTTCCTTTTTGAAAATGGCTGGCCAGCTATTTTGTTTTTTATAGAATAACCAACGTAGGCCTACTTGCTTTTCTACGCCCTGCTGGGCCGGAAATCTTTCAAGACGAGGAGGGATGCATTTTGCCCATAAAATGGGCTATAAGTAATAAGAAATGGGCTATAGTAATAATAAATGGGCTGTAAAATGAAAAAATACAGCAAACAGACAATTAGTTCCAAAATACTTTTTTCTTTCGGATTTTGATATTTTAAATTTCATTGTTTTTGTGCGGGTAAAATTTCATTGAATTTAAATTAAGGTATATTTAGTTTTAAAACTAATTTGAATCTGGTTAGAAATTTCGGGCTGTATTTTGTCTGGGGCAGATTTGGAGGCTGACTTGTGGGTCTACTAGGTTGACGTGTACGAAAGGCTTTGTCAACCTAGTCCACAAACGATTCTAGCAGCAGTGACCGTTGGATGTTAATCCAACGGCCGTGCTGCGTCTTCAATATCTGATCTTCTTGCTCCAGCCGCCCAGACCAGCGCCGGTGGGACTGCCTGCTCCCGCCTCCCGTGGCCGGATGTGCTACCGCGCAGGTCGCACTGCCCCACCCTACTTCATTGCTGGCCAGGCAATTCCTCTACTCACCTACACCTCCTGTCATTTTCCAGCGACGTCAACCGAACTAGTAAACCCTCATACTCCCCACCGCATGGGCAACCATTGCCGAGTCTTTCCCGGCTCCGTGTCGTTCCCTTCCTAGGCCTCGCCATCGTCCACCTCCACGGTGCTCTCGGCGCGGCCTCGTCAACATGGTCAAAGAACGACATCCATCGGACGTGGACTATATGTGGAGAGGCTGACAGCTGGGTCCACGGCCGCACACAAGGAAATGCCTCCTTATTACGCGCAAAATAATGATTCCTCCACCTGACATCTGGGACCCACCAGATGGGCCTCTATATTTCGTGAAAAAAATGCGCCCCCCACTGATAGGTCGGACCCACCAGCTATCTTCGCACGCAAGGAAGTTCCTCCTTATTACGCACAAAAAAATGAATACTCCCCCTGCCAGCTGGAACCCAGCATAGTGGGAGGCTGACTTGTGGGCCTACCAAGTTGACGGGGACGGAGCGCTTTGTCAACTTAGTCAATATGAACGATTCTAGCTCCAGGTACCGTACGATGTTCATCCAATGGCCGTAGTGCTTCTTCAACCTCTGGTCTTCTTGTTCCAGCCGCCCAAACCAGCGTCGGTCGTGTCACGTGCTTATGCCTCTCGTGGCCGGCTGTGATGCCACGAAGGCCTCCGCCCCTACTACTCCCACCGCTGGCCAGTCCATCCCTCTACTCACCCACACCCCCTGTTATTCTGCGGCGATGGTAGCCTCACACCGCAGCCGAACCAGTGAACCCTCGTACTCCTCTCCGTGTGGGCATCCACTATCGCGTCTTCCCCGGCTCCGCGTCGTCCCCTTCCTAGGCCTCGCCGTCGTCCACCTCCTTGGTGCTCTCGGTGCAGCGTGGTCAATGTGGTCAACAACCGACTTCCATCAGAAGAGTACTGTATGTGGAGAGGCTAACAGTCGGGTCCATGGCTGCAACAAGGAAGTGCCTCCTTATTACGCAGAAAATAATGATTCCTCCACCTGACAGCTAGGACCCATGGATGGGCCATCGTATTTCGTGAAAAAATGTTTCTCCCTAACTGTTGGGACCCACCAGCTACATCTTCGCATGCAAGGAAGTGCGTCCAGGCAAAAAAACGATTCCCCCCCTGACTGCTGGGACCCACCAGCTATATCTTCTCACGCAAGGAAGTGCCTGACAGTCTGGACACACCTGGTCAAAGCGTAAGTAGCGTTGTCATTCTGGTCGCGAATGTGTACGCATATACTGGTCGATGTAGAGGCGCGCACGTGTTATAGTAGAGGCGCGCACGTAGCATGTACACGTATGTATAGCGGCCAGAGTGCAAGAAAGTAAATACGGCCACGTACGTACATACGTGCGGGGTCTCGAACGCCTACTCGCGCATACATACGACTAGGGATCGTGTACATGGCTGGGTCGGAATGGAGAAATTGTGTCGTTGTCGTATTCATGGGGAGGCAACGAAATGCGTCGTGTTCATTGGGAGGCAACGGAACGCATGGGAGCCAACCGGCTTGGACGAAACAGCCGATGGAAACGAGGCCTGGTGTACCGCAGAATGGAGGAAATGTCCTTGTGTTCGACCGGCCACGTTCGAAACGGGATCCTGTTCATCGGGAGGGGTCTGGCGTACCGCAAAACGGAGGAAACGGACTTGTGTTGAACCTCCTATGGTCGAAACGGGGTCCTGTTGATCGGGAGGGGTGTGGCGTACCGCAAAACAGAGGAAATGGACTTGTGTTGGAGCGCTACGATCAAAACGGGGGTCCTGGTCATCGGGAGGGGTGTGGCGTACCGCAAAACGAGACTCCACGGGATACTGTTCATCTCCACCGCCGACCTCCTCCAGCCTCCACGGGCTACTATTCATCCACCGTCGACCTCCTCCAGCCTCCACCTCCGACTGTTCATCCATGGGCTCCTGTTCATCCAGCCTCCACCGTGAGCTACTCCACCGGCTACTGTTCAACCAGCACTCTCCACGGGTTCCTGTTCAACCACCCCTCCATGGGCTACTATTCATTCAGCCCTCCATCGTCTACTATTCATCCAGCCCTCCAC